>NC_091585.1:14250851-14271822 GCF_042767895.1 Penaeus vannamei
TAATCATGGTAATGGCTTTACCGTTTGCAACATCTTTAATCATGTCAGTCACAGTTGCCTCTGATAGGTTAGGAATTATTGACCCATTGGTTTATTACTAGTCATTTGACTTAAATAGGGGAAGAAATTTGAGACAGGAGTGCCATTTATCATTATTAATGGATTGCAGTGAATCTTTTCGTGTTTCATAGATTAATTCTATCTAAATACTTAAAAGAGAGAGGGAAAGATAACGAGATTTTTATTGGTATATTGAAGGTGCCTGTTACCGAAATGATCTCGGCAGCCGTGCTATGTCAACACGTATTTTTAAGTCCTCGGTGCACATTGCTGTCGCCATAGTTGCAAGATAGGGGATTATAACAATAGTTTAGAAGTTTATACAATATCGATTGGTATTCTGCATTAATAATCTCAGTAGATATGGCGTATGTGCGTAACTGCCACATTCAGGAGTCCTCAAAATACACCTTATTCTTGATAAGATTATTTACTGTTCATTTTTCTACGAAACATGGCAAGAAATATTTGTAAATTTGGCTTTATGAAATGTGTTCCGTCCATTTTGGTCGGGCCCAATTTCAAAGTTTGATCAGACCAGGCCAGACACTCCTTATTTTTTTACAGTGTGATATAATCTTCGAGTCGTTTAACCGTATTCGTGATGACAAGTGTAGAAAAGGTATGAAAGATAATGACTAACTTCAAATACAAGGTGTGTTTGACCGGTTTTATTATTTCTTCGTCAAAAATGTAATTGATTTATTTCTGACAAAATGAAATTTTTGAATATTCATTCTCATTCATCCCTTTTTCTACATACGAACCGTTGTTGTTTTTGAGGCATGGCTGCGGATCAAGGGACAAAATAGCCCTGGTACGAATCTTCGCAAATCGTTTACTCAAGAGGCCAGAGAACACAGACCTTGGCAAACTAGTCCTGGTAAACTAATATCCACTTCGGAGCCCAGTGCGTCATCGGTTAACCCAATTGATGACTTTTTATGAAACCATAGTTACGAAACCCAAATCCCCCCCCTTTTTGAAGCGCTTCGCCGTCGTAGCCAGATTCTCTCCCACCCAGCTGGTGTTGTCAGATATGATCGGCCGGTTCGTGAAGACTGTGCAGGGTCCGACCCAATCAATATTCATCTATACGAACATGTATATATACAAATGAATACATTATCAGTTTAGACGTGCAGATCTACCGGATAGAAGATAGATAAAGGTATATTTATCAGATAGATACGGATATGCATTTATTTCTGTATATATGCATGTCTGTATAGTTGGATATTCATCGGGGCTCGCACAATTTCAACAATCCGGCCGGATATGTCCAGATGCCTTCGGTTCATATTCATACCGATTAAGGTTCCGAATTTCTGTAATTTAGGGAACTGCTTCTAGGCGGTGATGTGGTTTTGTTTTCAGTTGATTATTGAGAGACTTGTTCGAAAATAGTTTGGTGTTACAACCATTAATTTCATAATCGCAACTACAACTCCTCTAGCAATAACTAATTAATATTTTTTTTCGCATCACCTTTTGATAGATATATCATATGCATTTTATGCATTGCTCTTTACAATCTTCCCTGCCCACCCCATATTAAAAAGGGGGTCCCCCTTTCTTTTTTTTAGCATTTTCTCTCATCAGAGAATCCCATGACCCCAGTCAATATTAAGACAAATGTCAATAAAATGGGAAAAATTTATCACCTTCCCCCCTCTCTGGGTATAACCCATTGATCATAGTTTGATATCCCTTCCCAAAAAGAGATGATTATAAGGCTGGCTGGGGATCCCTCCCCCAACCATCTTTCATCATATCTGCACTACCCCCCTCCTGGCCCCGACAATTAAAAAAATGTGTGAAACTTTAACCTCCAATCTTAAACCAATTCAAAATCCCTCCTTTCCGCGCCCAGACGAGCGTGACGGCGGATTTGGGTCAAGGGGGGGCGCGGAATAGGGTTCGACGCCGGTTGGTTCGCTCACCAATCGCATGATTCTGAACACTTGAATGCCGACGATATGGACGTCGTCCCCCCGTCCAGCGATTGGTAAATAAGGAAAATTTTGCCTGTTCTTTGGTTGTTGGTTGTTTTTTTGAAGTGCTTATTTTCACATACCCTTTTTCCTTGTCACGAATACTGTTTTGGGAGTACTGTGTGGTTTTTTAGAGCCCTGTGTAAGAGTTTGTGTCGAAAAATGTTGGTGCTAGGAAAGTTCGACGATAAGCAAATTTAACGGAAAAAAAAAAATTTTTTTTTACTGTTTTACTTTTATTGCATTATTGTATATGCCAAGTTGAATAAAGAAAATGCCCTGTATATGAAATTTGGAAACGTAATCTGTGTAATAAGTACCATTAACGGTCTAATTAAATGGAAATTCCCTGTCACTATATAAAGTCTGCTATTCATACCCGTGTACACTTTTCTTTCAGAATAGTGTCATTATTTCCCGGGGTATTGGACCAATAGAAATCTGAAGAATTGGGGCCCATTGTTGCAACATTTCCCAGTTAACCTTCCCTCTGTAAAATAGACTACCTACACAAATAGTTTAGTTTTTGGGCTAGTCTGAGGGTGTGATAAAAAAAGGGGGTATTATTATGCAACTATTTTCAGGTTCCATTTTCTTGTAGGAGGTCAGCCTTGTAGAAACCCTTTGGGACGTTTTCACTAAGTCCCGCGGGGTTTTGTCATGGGGGGGGGGGACATAATGTAATTAAATTTAGATTACATAGATTTCTAGAAATCCCTGTGTCATTTAAGAACAAAAATATTGGGTGACTTGGGGGCAAACCCCGTTCTCACCTTCCCCGCCTCAAAGCAACATTCTAACGCGGGTCGTGTTTATTGCAGGTGGACCTGGGGCGGAGGTCACTTCTTAGCGGGACTTGGATGTCAGTAGATGTCAGGGGGCCAGCTGGGAAAGGGGAGGGCAGCGTGACACTGAGTGCTGGGAAAACTGGCCTCTGCACCACCCAGTCTGGTTGTAAGGGCGTAGGGGTGACACGGGGCCCTCGTGTGGGGTAACGTAGCTTCTATTCATGGGGTGGCGGGGGCGCCCAAGGCCGTGACCAGGCGTGGGCGGGGCAATAACGTCAGAGCTTGGTGGTAGGGGGATGAATTCAACACAGAGTTTGGTCAGACTAGTGTTAGCATTAAGGAGGTCGTTAAGGGTGTGTTAGTGCTACACCCATCTTCAAGGGGGCTTTCAAACAACACACACACTGGTAAAAGGGGATTTTCGACGTGTCACAGAGCCTAGTAAGGGGAGGGGAACACGGCACAGACTTTGATGAAGGGTGGCAACGGCGCAGAAAATGGTAAGGGGAAATGTTAAGACAACACAGTACGTGGTGGTAAGAGGGGAAAAACTCAGCACAGAGCGTGGTACAGGGGGGGTTAGATTGACGCAGAGCCCAATGGTTAGTAGTGTGGGGGGACGAAAAGTGATCAAGAGGGGCCTTGTGACGGAGGATTTTCCAGCGAGGGGTGGGAACTTGCTCACAGGGGGCTCCAGGCTAGCATGGGCATGGTTTCCCCCACTCAGTGCCCTTTTAACTTTGGGCACAAAGTCTGCGGGCAAATGTCTGCCGTGATTCCGGTCCATCACCAACACTGCCCATGCCCTACGGAGCCTCCCGTCAAGACTGACGCCGTTTCACCAAGCCCCCGGGAAAACGGCCGCAGCGCCCCCGGCGAGATGTGGAGCAAGGGGCGGAACTGCCGGAGAGAGGGTGCGTCCCCTTTCGAGGGTTTGACCAGGACTTACCAGGGTTTAAAATTTTTGCTTCGGAATCGGGAAACAGAAGAATGCTTGTGTGGCTTGCAGTTGTAAGGGGCAATAGTGAAGGGGGTGCGCCTGCTGCTTCTGCTGCTTCTGTTGGCCAGGGACTACTCTGCCCTTTTTTTGCTTCTGCGGAGGGGGCCCAGACCCCTTTGAAGGCACCACGACAGTAATCAAGCAGACAGCAGGGGGAGATTTCAGAAACAGTACGTGTTCTAACATCGTCAGGGGTAGGCTGATGAAGGGAAAAAAAGGGGCGATGGAAGGGGTTTCCCTAAAAAAAAAGGCCATACAGAGAGGAGGTTACTGAAGCGGAGGATCCCCTTGACTGAGGCACAATCAGCGCTTGGGTTAAACCACGGAGCCAGCCCCTTGTTTTAGCTTGTTTTAAATTGTCCCCCCTTTGCTTACTCGGTGCATTCCCCGGTCCCCCCTTTTTAGAAATTTCTCAAGACTTACGTCTGCTTTTGTGGCCTGTAATTGTTCATAGTTATTTGGGCATATTGTAATAAATTGTTTGTTCATTTCCATTTCCGGACTGTATCTGTTAAGTAACCATCGGTTCCTTGTAGTTTTTCTCGTTTCAGATTCCAGCTAGTAGTTCCGTCCCCCCACAGCTGTCGGTAAAAGCCTTGTTCCCCCCCCTGATCCTTTGTTAGAATGTGAAAAAGCTTTCTGGAATGCTATTTACATAACGAACCCAACCACCCCGTAAAAAGGGGAAGCAAAAGGAAATCAGACGCTGGACTTCAGCCTCAATTCCACGGGACTTCCTGCCTCAGCCTGGCTTCAGCTGACCGCCTCCCCAACCCCCCCGCGCTCTGACAGACCTGCTTTCCTCACTTGCCCCCGGCCTTGGCCTGCCTCAAAGTCCGCCCATGCCCCTTGGGGCATCCGCTGACCGGCGCAATGCCCCAACTGAAAAAGAAAGCCCTCCGCCCCAAGTACTATCGCCAGCCCTGCGCCGCGCCCTTTTGACCTCCACTGGGTCTCCCAAAGGCGTCGACCTCGTCATCACCCCACAAGTCCCCGTAAAAGGGTGGACTTGGAACCATTTGCCCTGTCGTGATGGGGACTTCTGAAAGTGCTAATGAGCCTGTCTCCCAGGGGACGAAAATGACGTTTCAGGGGGTTTTCCTGCATCACCAACAACTGTCAAGGTCTCTATGTCGTCGTCTTCATGTAGGGGTCCCCAGTCTCCACCCGTGCCTATGTGGATATGGAAGCTGCCTGCTGTTGCCCTCTGGAAATTCCGCTGAACCTTTAAGGAGGAGACATTTCTGAAGTTCTCTCCCGACACACGGGAGGCTGAGTATGTCGACGTTGTTGAAAATGGAGAACCTCGTTGCGGGCGAGTGGCAAGGCTTAAGAAATTTAATGGGAGTATCTGACAGCAAAAAACAGAACCCAGTGTTTTCCCTTAAAAAATGACGGAGAAATCCTGTAGCCCTGTAGCCTTGAGGGGACCTCGGGCCCTTTTTATATCCTGATCCTTGTTCTGCAAAAATTCATGCCGAGAAAATGAGGGCAAGGAATATCCGCTGACGAACCCCGTTGTGGCAGAAAACTTCCCCGTTGAGGCCAGAACAAACCACTCCCCTTTTTGAGTCCCTGAAGGATACTCCCATGCAGGGCCAGGAAAGACCGCCCTCTAGAAGCTTTTAAAACTCCTTCCCGAGACAGCAAGAGACATTTTTTAAGGGAAAAGGTTTCCAGACTCCTTACCCCCGACAGCCAGGAAAGCCCTTCCTTACTGGGACTTCGGTCGATACCTTCCCAACAGTAGCTCTCAAGACTCCCTGCCCATGGTCCCCGCAGCACTCCCGGGAAACGTGTCGTCGGGGCCGGGTCGGAGGGCCCGCTACTCCCCGCCTGCTGGTGGGCGAGGCCTCCGCGCTGGCGGGGCACGAACGTCGCAGGGGCCTTTGGCGGCGACTCCGGCGGGGACTTCTGGGCCCCCCCGAGCGCCACCCCCTGCTCAACACCCGCCAGCCCTGGGGAGCGCCTGGGAGACCTTGGCGGAGCACTACGTGGAGCCCCAATGCCCGGAGGTTTTCAGGCTCCCGGGGGGGGGCGTGGGGGTGGCCCAGGGAGGAAGGGAAGGCGAGGGCGGAGGAGTGGGTGGTGGTGATATCCCGAGTAACGCATTATAGCAAACACTTTCGTTGGGGAAACGGGTTCACTTAGCGGAAAAATGTCCCTGAGTTTTGTTATTTGTATATAAAATATATATGTTAACACTTTATTACAGATACCAATATATATATAAAAGCTTCACTCAAATTGTGTAGTGAAATTGGTAATGTTGTCAAGTAGCTGAGGCACATAGTACTAAAAAAAGCCAGTGTTACCAGAAAATTCAGCTGGGGGGAATGATCCATGAGCATGCAAAGACCATCACACTGTAGATCGGTCCTAAAGTATATAATTTATGTAATGATCCCCACCTCATAAGTGTATAAAAAGATATCAAGGTCACTGTACAACCCCCTTTTTGTGTCATTCTCTGTAATAACCATAAACTTCATTTTTGTTATAGGTTGAAAGTATGGGTACAATATTTGTTGTTGAGAATTAAAAATATATATTTATAAAATGTTTTCCCTTTCATACCTGTTTCTCTCGGTCATTGCGCTGTCGTCTTTCCTCTTGTTTTATACTTTATTTTCAGATAATTTTATTCTACTCCCCTTACTACGACTACTTTTTCACTACCATACAACCTTGCAATGATATGAACGTTGAAACCTTTATTTTGTTATAATTAAGAACTTCTCTAAACCCCCCTTTCCCACAACATAATCTTGAGGAATTTAGCCTTTTACGTGAGATGGGGGACCAAAATGAGCAAAGGGTTCATGATAACGATGAACTTTAAGGGGTATATTAGAAGGGGAAAAATTAATATGATGAAAAGGGAAATTTTATGCCCATACTAGGGGCTGTTTGATGGTAAGTAGTCATTTTTATCACCAGAAGCAGTTATATACTCCGAATGATTTTAGCAAATGAATCCGTTTTACACCCCCTGGTCCACGGCCGTTGTCGTCGTGGGAGGGGGGGGGGTAGGGGACATACACTGAGGCTCCCCTACTCTGAGTCTCGAAGTCTCGGTTCGACCAATTTTGCACGGTCTGCCCTTCCACCGACCCTCGTTCTTTTAACTACTTCCACCTGTACCATTTTTTAGGTTCCTCTTTTTAAGCCCAGCCAAGTGGGGTCGGTTTTTCTTTTTTCCCTACAGCCCCTACTCCAACAGCCTTCTCTTCCAACAGTCTCTCCAAAAATAAGTAGACAATTTTTTTTTTCGAAGCCATTCTGATCGGTCATGCCTTGAGAGTTACATCCGAGTCCCAAGCTTGTGCAACCCCGGGACTGACCACTGGCAAACCTTTCCTGCCCAGCCCGCTTTTCCCCTCAGTACATGTATGGAATATTTTCCTTTTCCCTCGGCTGTTTAAATGTCTTGTTTACTAAAAGGGTTGGTCGTCTTTAAAAGACCTGCCTGCCCCCTGTTTAATCTCCCCCCATCAGTGTAAAAAAGTTTTGCGTTTTATCCACCCTTCAGTTATTGTCGTTCCACAGCCCCCCCGCCCTCTATGCCCCAAATAGAGGGGGGCAGCCTTCAAATAGCTCTGCACAAGCGAGCACGTGTACCCATTACGGTGACCCCCATCAGGTATTTTATGGGTGCCCCCACATTTTGAGTGTGGGGGATCTTTAAAACGGGCCCGAGGCCCAGCGTAGGGGAACATTCATTCCTTGGCCCTCGGCTCAATTAATTTTTCTGGGTTTTTCCTCTTGCCCTTTCCTTTACCTTCTTTCCTCCCTTTCTTCTGTCCACATCCCATGGGAGGGGCCGTACAAAAAGGACGGAAGGTGCCTTGTGTCAGCCCTTTCCCGGGCCCTTGTACCCCGTTTGTATTTCCTCTTTACCCTTTTCGTCCCCAACCCTACAGCGCCCCATTCCATGACGTTAAAATATTTTGTCTGAATCGTTAATTTCCCTTTTTTAAACTTTTCCCCATAATAATTTCATGCGCTGTATGCCCTTTTCCTTCCTAGGACTTACCCCCCAAGTCTCTCGCCCTGCCCTTTTAAATCTTGAGTACGTCGCTCATGATTTTAGACGTTGACGCGGCAGTTTTTTTCAATTAACAAATAAATATCGACGGAACACCTCAGAACGACAGTAGGAAGGGAATGGATGTTCTATAGTTGTGAAATTTTTAGTATGTATGTTATTTAGCCACATGCTTCTCCGCAGAATGAATATACTTTTTTTTAAAACAAACCGGAAGGGCGAGGGGCACCACTTCCCCCCCCTTATAACGCAATATTAAAGGGATTTCATTCATTTTTTTTTTGGGAAATGGGTTTTGTTTTTCCCCTAAACAACATATGACCCAAAGATGGCTCTTCTATAAACACGATGTTTAAATTGCCATGGGGTCAGAAAGGGAAAAAAAAGAAAAATTCAATTGGACGTAAACAAATATAGGTAATCAACACCCATTTAAATACATATCCACGTTTTTTTTTTTTAAATAGTCCTATGACTTAAAAGTGTGAAAAATTCTCGAAAATAATATAACAAAATGAATTGAATCTTTTACCGAAAAAAAGCCTACAAATCCAGAGAAATTTTGGAAACCACAGACAGAGGGTCAAGAACAGCGATAGACGGAAGTGTTTCATAAGTCAGCACTTCGACGAGCGTCTCCCCCCCCCTTCCCCCCAAACCCTTGTGTTGTCGCCGGGGGGGGAGGGCTCAAGAGAGAGAGGGACTAGTGGATACCCCACTTGGGCCTCAGCCCCCATCGTAACTAAATTTGCAAGATCTTTTCTTCCTTTCCTTTCCCTTCTATTCATCACCCCACGCCCGCATCCTAGTGTGATGGCTGTGCTGAAAGGATAAAAGGCTGGCTTTGAGGTCCGAAGGGCCCTTCGTACCCTTTGCTCATCTCTTTTCCCCCTTTTCACTACCATATTAACCAACAACCTCGACACCTAAACTTTTTGTCCTGTTCGTTAATTAAATTTTACCTTTTCCCCGCAACACTTTTATCATAGTGCTATGTGACCTTTGATGTATCGCTATTTTTTAAAATACCCGTAATGAATTAAAAATTTCCGGGCGAAATGTTTCAATAAATAAATACCCCCAAAAATACAATGCAACATATTTGCATTGGGTATACAGAAGTAAAGAATATGGTGTAAAGAATGGCTCAATAAGTTGTTCATGGAATCCATACAATACTTCGGGAACTACAGCAAGGCCATTTGTATGTAGAAAATATTTAATTTGCATGATTCTAGAAAATATTTAATTTGCATGATTCTGAAAAATATTTAAAGAGCGAAAGTAATGTCTATACCTTACCGCCTGTCCTACACATGCGGGCGTGATCGGCGGACAACTGCAAAGGTGATGTCGCGGGCGAGAAAACAGCGAGGAAACTACCTGTTTACAGAGTAATCTGACCGCCTGTGACGTCATCTGTACTTGTGTGCCCGCTCGTGTGGACAGGTCTTTAATAACAGAGGGAGCCATAACATGGCTGCGGCAGCAAAACTGAACGGGGCCATGTGGTGATGCTCCTCGGGGTGGGGAATCTAGCGAATTATGATTTTGCTCTGAGATTGGGCTCTTTTGAAAACACACACAAACAAACCTCTTTCTCTCTCTCTCTCTCTCTCTCTCGGGTTAATGATCGGCCCTTGTCAGGGCAGGCCTTTTTCCCCCTTTAAAACCCGACATTTTCTAAAATTTCACAAGAGAATGACAATGTATAATCAAAACACATACACAGGTATGGTTATTATACATTTATTGGATATCATATATATATGTATGAATCAGAAAATATACATGATTTTCAATCAAAAAAATTCCACTACCCCCATACACAAAAAATAATCATAATTTTGGTATTCCATTAAAAAAAAAGTTACATCTGAGACTATATCAAAGGAAAAAAAGAGTATCAAAGAGAATTGAAAGGAAAGAATTATATAATAAGGATAAAGTTAATAAATTGCCACTTCCCTTTCCCTTTTGATTTTGTAAATATGGGTAAAAAACAATTTCGGATCCAATTTTCCCTAGTTCAAAGTCATTAAAACATTGGAAAAATCCCTTTTCCAATGATTGATTATACACAAATACATAAATCTGTAAAATTAAAACTAAATAAAAAATTCCCCAAAAAAGGGAAAAAAATTCAATACAATGGCTCAACAGAATTTTGAGTGATGCAATTGGGTTTTTTTCCTTAAAAAGAAGGTAAACAAAAAATGGTTATTCAGCTCTACATATATCACATGGAATCCCTTCATTTTGGGGGGAAAAGAAAAAAAAATGAACCCAATTTTGGCCTTTTTTCACGAGAAATTTTTATCAGATAACTACAGACGAAGATATGGAGACATTACAAAACAGTGGATACAGAAAAAAGGGGGAAAAAAATAGAAAAAATACCGAACTGCCATGTGATATTTTCTTAACCCAGCATATAAACACAGACTCTTGGGAAAGAACAATGACTTGGTTAATAAAGGATCTGTCCATTAAGTCCCCCTTTGAATCAAGGGGAGGAAATTAAGGAAAAAGGGAAAATCAAGAAAGTTCAAAATTCAACTTGTAATAATTGCAGCACCTGCTATAACTCAACCATGCTCTTGTTTCTTTCGTGCGTGATGCATCCTAGAATCAAGAGCAACAGAGGGGACCTGATTTTTCCGTCTAAATGCGTGTCAACAACCACAAAGAACCATGCACAGGTACCATGTTAAGTAATCATAGTTAATGACAAAAGAACGTTATGATATGAAAGTGAAGCCAACTTCCATGATCTAAACCACCAAACCTAATCTTAAAGGAAGGCCCAATGCTTGTATGTGTGAATGCTGACATCCATAGCACTCTAGACACAGGGCAGTTCCTAAAAATTTGATCCCACCCCGACATTCATCCACATACAAGTTCCATGACTATGATTGGATTAGGGGAAAATTAATAACACACAGGGAATGCAATTTTTCCTAACCTAAGCATTGTATTTAATGCTCTTTATTCTTTATGATTTTCATACTACATAATTACTTGGGGACCTTTTAGTACATTTTTAATAATCTCCCCTGAAAGAAGTTTCAAATTTTTTCAATAAGCTAATTAAATTTGGATAATCGGGTTTCCCTTTGGGAAAACAGTGAAATATGTTTGCCCAAAAAAATATTAAATAAAAAGTTTTTGCATCCTTAAATCTTTTTATTTTTCTTCTAAGTCTTGAAACATCAAGATAACAACCATCTGGCTTTGCATTTGTATAAACTAAATAATTCCTGATGTCCCAAGTGAAAATCTATATATTTCTTATAATTTCTATATAACTTTTTAAATGATAATATTTGAATACTCCTCCACATCGGACTTGTACCTCTCATTCCTCTGCTCTTGAAAACTAAACTCCCACTCACAACCTTGTATAGTTATTTCATCCCCCCAAAAAAACACAAACCAAATTCAATATTTCCCACCAATTACAACCTATTTCAACCACATGGGACTTTTGTAACCTTCTTCACTTCTGATTACCGTGGAATAACCAGCTGAACAAACGCATCTTTGTTTTAAATACACATCATCCCAAAAGATGCAACTCCAGGTGGATAATATAAAAGGGAGGAGCATAAACCCCCCCTCCAACTTTCCCACTCCACAGGTACCCCAGGTACCCAGGTACTCCAGCTACATAAAGAAAAAACTAAAAAAAAAAAAAAAAGGAGTGACAACAAAAAGATTTTTTTTTTTTATACCAAGTTCAACTTTAAAGAATGAAACTCTAATTAATTAATAATAATAAAAAAAAAATAATTAGGAAAAAAAAAAAAAAATAAAAAAAAAAATAATGAACCCAAAAGTAACAGCAAAACCTTTGAACCCCAAGCTTGCCATGTCCGAGAGAAAAGTTTTTGGGGTTTTTTCATATTACGATCCATGTGAAGTGGGGGGGCTGGAGGCTTTGGGGGTTGGGAAAGTAGAGTGGTGTGTTGCTTCATTGGCCCTTTTTGGCGTGGCCATGGGGGGGTGACTGGAAAAATTGGGGAATGTTCAGTTTTTTTTATGATGAATTTTTGGTTTGTTTCTTTTTTAACTTTTTTTTTGCCCAATCATTGATTTTCAGTGATTTGGAAAAAAATTTTTTCAAGAAGTATAAATATAAATATCTATCTATCTATCTATCTATCTTTTATATAAAACATACATTTTGTTTGTTTTTTTTTTTTGCGGGTACACTTATTTCATTTAAAAAATAAGGATAGAAAGATCACTTACATATCGGTGGGGGACATAAGCATACTGTGGATTGTTAGGGTGTAGTGCACCCCGCTGCCTCCTGGGCCTTGGCATCTGTGGCAGACAAATGGAGGGGGATAACATAATATGTATTTCCATACTTGTTCAATATCTTATCCTTAGGTCTATTACATAGTCCTGGTTCCACAGTTCTGAACCTATACCTGGTCTAATAGCCAATATACTTATTTACTCAAGTGTAACCATTTGCCTCTAGTGCAGAAGTGGAAAAGGCCCATGGCTTAAAAAAAAAAAGTGAATCCCATAAACTTTGTCACAATATCATGTGAACAAATATTACAGTGCTTTTGGATGTATTTGCTGATAAATTAGTTCATGAGATTACCAGCTAAATAATTAATTCACAAGTGAAAAAACACATTGCAAAAGTTTTACAAAAAAAATGTTTCAAAGGAAAAAAGAATTTGAATCCCCTTCAAATATTTTGCAAAACATAAAAAAGTTGTGGCACTTCCCCATTATATAATCCCTTATCTGTACAATTTTCCAATTTTATATCAAACTTTTTAAATCTGAAGCATGTGACTACCACAGATTTAAAACCCGCAGTTTTTAATGGAATTTGACCATCGATGGACTTGATCCACTGGACTTTCACCACACTTAAATGGTGGATACCCACTCGTCCATCGATGGACAAATGGAGAAATTGGCATATGAGACTATATAGTATGCAGGTATGCTTTTTTTTTCCAAAAGCATAAATATTATATTTTTTAAAATTATTAAATTATTCATAATGATTTTACATCAATATTTACATTGAGTTTTAAAACAATTCAAATGAAAAGTAAAAACAAAAGCACTGACTATGCATTCTCTTTTGACTGGCAAATAAAATAAACGCGTGCCAACTTCAAGTTAAAACCCCAGATTCCTGAATATTGAAATGTAAATTCAGAAGCAATTTACTCTTCCCTAAAAGGTTAGAACTCCAAAAACATGAAAGAGAAAGATTTGGGAGAAGATGCAGGATTCATAGCAAGTTTCTGTGGTATGATTTTTTTTAAACCGGGGTTCCACTGGACATAGCTGATGGTACCTTCGCAGGGAACACCCCCAGATGGGGGGCTGGGTTCCAGAAATTTATGGGTAGACTGACCGTACCTTAACACATTACCAGCAGGTAAATGCACTGTCCACTGTAGCTTTGTTCTGTAATTTTTTTTAATAGATTTCCAAAATTCCAAACACCAAGATGTCGTGAGTTCTACCTGACCTCATTTTGTTTTATTTTTCTATGGCTATCAGATAAAATTATTATTATCATCATTAGCATAATGTTATCAAAATACTACTAAATAAACCCCAAAAATAACAATAAAGGGTAAAAAAGGAAGAAGGCAGAACTTGAAGGGACCCTTGGGACTTATTTTTTGTGGAGCCATTATTTTAAACAAAATTAATAAACTAAAATCACAGTGAACATGCCATTGGATGATATTCAGGCATGTTTTTAAAATTGGGGATTAAAAACTAAGGAAAAACACATGAAAATACACATGAAAATACATGTATCTCGGGAATTTTTCCCCATTATGATAAAATTTGAAGATGTGAAAAATAGAAACATTTGCTTTGGCTCTATTCACTCCACACAAGGCTAAATATATGTTTCCTTGCAAAAACCCTTTTAAATGTTGATGAATGCAAAGCTACAGCTCCTCTGGGACAAACCTGCAGCTGAAGTAGTGAACAAACAGCCCCATTGTAACCATTGTGGCCGCCACCCAGGGTAGGGAGGGGAGCCTCATACATGAAGACACCATCCGCTGAAAAAGGGGGAAAAAAGAACATCCCCTATGTGCTTGATAGACAAATAGTCCAATCTCTTGCACATGTTAATGGATTCCCCGCAAATCATAGCATAAACAATAAAGTAATTATTTGGTGTATGTATGTATGTATGTATGTATGTATGTATGTTTTTGGATGTATGTATGTATGTATGTATGTATGTATGTATGTATTTTGTATGTATGTATGTATTTTGTATTTTTTTATTATTAAAATATATATATATATATATATATATATATATATTTATATATATATATAAATTGCTGTAACTAACTACGTGTACATCAAATAGCATAGGCACTTTTAAATAAATAGAAAAAAAAGATACACAGGGCATCCCCAGTAAAATTAGAAAGAAATCAAAAAATATATTATGAATGGTGGAGTAATGAGTAAAGATAGCAAGAGCATGGAGATGGTATTAAATATCATAAGCCAGGAACCATGAAGATAATAATTTAGAAAAAGCAAGGATAAACCACAAATAAAGTCTATATGAACTATGTAAAAGGGGAATTAAATGAAATATTATGCTATCTAGTTTACAGTAAATTTTTGGGGCTTACAAATGGCTGTTAAGAATAAAAAAAATGAAAAAACCAAAAAAATTATTCCCGAAACTGAATAACAAAAAAATATGGAGGAATAGGAAAATGGGCAAGGAAAAGGAGCAACAGAGGGGGAAGGAAGCACAAGAAAAAAACAAAAAGACAAACAAATAGACAAAAAAAAAAAAATAAATAAAAAAAAGAGCAAAAATTTTACAAGTGAAAAAAGAACGACAATTTCTAGGACCGACTTCGTTCAAGTCCCCAGCCAGGAGAGTGTTTCCTGGAAAGCACTGCCATACCAGCCACACATACCTCTCGCTTTAATAACACCTTTCATAGTACTTTCTTTTAGCAACATGCACAAGGCCTTATTCCCTGTTTTTTTCCCTATTTTGTGTTTCATGGGGTATAATTTTTAAGAAAAAATTGAAACTGATTTAATGATTCAAAATTATTAATTATCTGATAAGCCGTCGATGTAAGTGAGATCTTCAGTTTCAAATAAGCCATTTCTTTTTATTTGTTTGTTAATAAAAAACAAATTTTTATAAAATTAAGGCAAATGATTTATAAAGTCTCAATTTTTTTTAATTTTTTTGTTTTTAAATATTGATAATTTCTTTTTAGACAATAGTTTTTAACTGCATCCTGGAAAACCCGGACTTCCCAAGGAAAAAGGGCTAGGTCTATTCAGGTTATTTCCGACTCTCCCCAATTTCCCCGACTTCACACCAAAGTGACACCATTTGTCCCCGATGGCGCATTTAATCAGACCGGGCATACCAAGGCCAGTTGGACCCCCCTTAAAAACTTCCAATCACAAAACTTTAAGATGATAATCAAAAGTATAACTTTTTTATATATTTTATACTATTGAAATCTAGAAACCAAGAGCTGGGTGTTTTTTGAGCCACACCAAAAACCCCCCAATGAAACCCAAAACCCTGCAGAGTAAAAAGAGAAAACCAAAACATCCCCTATTTGAGCCTCACCTGGTGGTCGATCAGGGAAGGTAGTAAGGCACCCCCCAGCATAACCTCCGTGGGTGGGGCAAAAGCGGGGGGAGGAGCCTGTGCCCATGGGGCTGAGGGGGGGGTGGGAGGGGGGGCACCCCGGAAGGGAGTCCATGTTGGGGGTGGCTCCCAAAAACATAACATGATTAAAAAACATTTCTCAAAAACTTCTGAAGGGTCCAGTGCCAAAGACACAAGGGGTAAACGCCAAAAAAACAAATTAAATCGGCTGCAGACTATATGATCACTCACCGAGGGGGCGATTTGAGATTCCCACCAAAAATTGAGGCTCCCCATGCTTGAAGGTGAGCTTAACGGCCTCCCCTGACCACCCTCCAGGGGGCTGTGCCTGCCCCGCCCTTTGATGTATTTTCCCCAACACTGGCTGCCCCAACTCAACCTGAGGATTCCAGACAAGATATGTTCAAAGCTACCTGCTATGGGTTCTATATTTACTTTGGTGGGGGCATGCACATGAAAAATCATTCATTCAGTCCCCTTTTTTTCTGTCTTTCTGTCAGTCATTCACACATAGACACAGACCCACAGATACATCTACAAAAAAAAACACAATAACAAAATACAAACACACACACAAAAAAAACATATCAAATAAAAAAATTATCATACTGAATGCAAAAAAATGCACAGGTAATTCTTATTAACTAAAATTATAAAACCAATGAATAAAAAAAATCAGGAAGCTTTTTTAAAAACTTGAAAAATAATTTAAACAGAAAAATAACTAGAAGAGCTAAAAAAACAAAAAAAAGAAGTTAAGGTGCCCCCCCTTTAGCGAAAAGAACCCGGGAAAGACGGTTATCCTTGGCATCCTTGTTGTTGAAGATGATGGGGGTGTGGTGAGGACAGCCGGCCAGTCTTGGGCCCTTCATCTCAGGTGGGGGGGTTGCCCCCAAAACCCCTCGAACGCAGAAAAGGATGATGCTGCCAGGAGGAGAAAAGGGAATTTTTTTCTTTTCATTTCATTAGTTATTTGTTAGTATGTGTAGTATATATGGGCAGGGTGTGTGTGCGTGTGTGTGTGTGGGGGGGGGGGGGGGGGGGTTCAATACAAAACAAAGCATAAAAATATGTAAAAAAATTAAAAACATTTAATGTTTCTTTATGTTTCATTTTCTCTATTTCTAGTTGAGGACAAAGCCTCATAAAAATGGACTACAATTATACAGACTTCCATGGTATTTGGATCAATGCTCGGAGGAGGAAACACCTCGGGTGTCGTTACAGGTAAACATAATTGGGTTGGATCTATAAACAAACTCATTTCTTCAAAGAAAGTTGGGAAAGCATGTATGCATATGCTTCAACTAATGCATGCGGGCAGTTTACAAAAATGGTTCTCTTTACAAACTCGGACAAAGTCTACCTATCTTTAATGAGTATTTTCTTTAATTCCTAATGGTGCTGTGATACTAAACCTACACATGAAATTTCATAGATGATGTTGGATGATGGACATTAAATGAGTAAAAATAAAACAGAAATACTTTAAAGAGCTAGTTAAAAAAAAAACAGATAATACTTTAATGAGCTAGTTAAAAATGGAACTATTTTAATGGACAACATGGCATGCAGAGAAATATAAAATTTTTTTGTTACTTCTGTTGATCCTGTTTAATAGATATGTACAGCCATAAATGTAACTGTCAGAAGCTAACACTAGTATTAAAAAACAGTTTCATAGACAAGAAATATATCCTACAGAAATAAATAAGATTATCTGTTGATATCCTCTGAAACATTACTTGGCTGAACTCAAAATATAAATATGGGCATCTTCTTCGAAATGACAAAAAAATTAGTTTCTTGGGAGAATTTCTAAATGTAAAAAAGGACCATTGCGAACCTGAAGGTGCCTCCCTTTTTTTCAGTGCCTATGATCTAAATTTCTCCAATTTTTTAAAATTTTCCATACACGCATCACTATGTTGCTATAGTAAACAGTATTTGAATATATCGGTCTCATATTGATGGGGGTTCAATGACTTCCCATTCTTCTCACTTGTTTTAAAAAACCAAAAACCTCACTAAAATCCCCTAAGGTTACAATGGATCGAAAAGGGCTGCAAACAACTAAAAGTGTTTTTTGCAGATGTAAACTATTTTGCAATAGCATGGATCAGCAAACCAAAATTTGATCTCAGATATTCTATATGCATTGGCTCATGAGAAGGCAATTTTTTCCCCTAGAAGCTGTAAAAAACCGGGGGGATATCTTGAATGGACATTTCATAATGAAAAATGGCATTTTTTGAAAACCAGCCACCCCGAAAAGTATTTTTTACAAACACACAGGGGTCTCACATAACAAATGATGTTTTTGTGGTCGTGTGTGGTCGGGAAAAAGGTAAAAAATCAATTTGTTTGAAATCGTTCAGCTCATTTTTTTCATTATCTTCAGATACCTTGCATTTTTTGCATGTCTCATCAATAACTCATAAAACTCATAAAAAACCCGATGATGTTGGTAACAATAAAATAACTTTAAAAATAATAGAATAATAATTAACAAAATTAAACAAAAAATTTTAAAACGAACAAAAAAACATTGAATATAACCAATACATTTTTGGTTATTTATGAAATAGAAAATAAGGGTTTTTTAAAGTGTTTCCCCTTTTTTTAAAGGAGTTAGAATTTTTTTTTTCTTTGAAAATCATGAAAATTTGAAGGCTTACATCTTCCGGTATGAAACGTTAAAAGGCCATTCCCCTCAAATGAATATCATGAAAAGCATTTAAAATGAAATTGTACCTTATAAATTAATTACAAAACAATCTTCACCTAAAATATTTCAAAAAATTTTTTTACATAATATCTTGAAATAAAAACAAAGACAAAATCTGTCGGAGACTCATCCTCTTAAGTAAACATGTTTCCAAATGATTATGAAAATATTTGAAGAGGACCAAAAATGGATATTTTTAAACATATTGTTAAAATTAAACAAAAAGATCATAAATACCCTTTAGTTCTAATGGGTGGCCTACAATATAATAGCTTTTTTAAAAAATTTTTGCTGCTGCGGGTATCAAAACTATGGGTATGTATATACTTTTTTCGGAAGAAGGATGACTGGTCTCGTGGAATGTGTGTTGAAGATTTGCCCCTTTCCGAACTTTTCCCTCCCCCCCTTTTTCCGTTACAAACCTTTTGGTGGGGTTTCAGTCCCTTGGAAAAGTGGCAACTCTCCCAGGATGGGTTTGTAGGCCCAGCATTTAAAAACCCTCACCCATGGTATAAAGCATCTTGTCTTTTTCCAATGCTATTGCCTTTTTCCCAAAAATTTTTTTGATTTTTTCCATTTTCGGTCTGTGTTTGGAATCTTTTGAGCTGTATCAAAGGAAAATACTGACTTTATTGGGCCCATAATATTTTTCCCTTGTTCAATAATAATTTAATGGATTATTGTCCCTTTTTTTAATGATCCTTAAATTTTTCCCCCCCGCGAGATGTTCCTTAAGCCCTCAATCAATTTTTTTTGACAAGATGACCACATCATCTGGTCCCGTGGATAAAAACCCCCATAAACTGAAGAATTATCTAGCTAACCAAAGGATCTTCCCAAACCTTCTTTAAAATTGCATTATCAATAAGGTTATAATGGGAAACATACACTGTTAATTATATTTTTTTCATTTTCCCCCTTTTGTATTTAAGAATATAAATCTTTGACAAAAAAGGAAAATAAGACCAATAAATTTCCTACTCTACACAGGCTCTTTGGGAAATTATAACTACTTTTTTTTGCAGATTTTTTTTTATAAAAAGGGAAAAGGGTAGGATTCAATAAAAATTGGTTGAAAGCATCCTTGGTTTGACAAAATCCCAAACACTCAACATATCTATATCAATCATTCTATAATCTTCATGGCAAGGTTCCTTTTACACAGAATGATAATCATTCAATATCTGCACAATTAACCTGTGACAGATAAAGAAAATAGTGACATCATAGCCTGTGATTATTATACAAAAGTTGTTTTTGACACATTTTATCCTTATCACACATATCAAGATCCTTTTATTTGATTCATCAAACTATAAGAAACATAATTCCATAAAAAAAAAAAACAATCATCATGGTTTTTTTCCCCTTCCCCTCAAAGCTTCCAAAGCACCCCAAGGTCCAATGATAAATCTTAAAATCAATACCAGACTTCCCCACCTTCTTCCCGAACCTGAATAAAATTTTCCCTCAGTGTTTGGAGACATCTTTCAAGCAAAAAATGTAAAATCTTTTTGTTTTTTTTGGAAACTATTTTCAATCAAAACAATTTCCAATTTTGGGGGCATTTGTTCCAAAAAAGGCATTTCTACATTCTTTAAAAATTTTTTTTTTCCTTCCCATTATTTTGAATTTTAAAAAATTATTTTAGAATAGAACCATCTAAAATAACCAGGGATCCCAAAAAACACCAAGAACTATTATCTTAAATCACTGGCCCGTTTTTCTTTTACTGTTTAAGTCAGACAACAATTAATTTCCCCAAAAATTTTTAAAAGAATATTTCATCATAAATGTTTTATAAAAAATAAATAGGCCATCAGGTTTGACAACAGCATGACAACACTATTCTTTCCCCAGTGTCCCAAAAAAAAAAAATTTCCTGGCTGAAATTTTCCCGGTTTGGGGGGGGTGCTTACCTGTTACGTTTGATAAAAAGTCAGTATTGTACAGTGAAGTTAAAATCTCAAAGCCTGGTAAATATTTCAGTAACTTCAAAAATTTTGAAACCCATCCCAAATTTTTATCACTGGACTGCTTTGATATTTAGGGTGATTCATAGTGGTTTTGGGCAGTGGTAGGCAAATGTAACTCAAATTCAGGGGGTAGAGCTACCCTGGGAAAATGGCACAGAGATTTACAGGGTTAATATTTTTGTCTTTCAACAACTTGGTTTGGAATAGATTTTGTGATGAGTTGGGGGTCTGGGGGTGTGTCTATTAAAAATTTAATAATATTTGGGTTTTTTTTTCTCTGTTTTAGGGTTGTTTAAAACTACCCTTTGGGGGGGGGCAGGGTTGCTGCCTTTCATCTTCACCGAAATAAAAATCCCTCACATCTGACCTGAAAGATGGAGCCCCGAAGGTAAGTGATGCACTTTTGCATGACGTTACAAACCACTGGGAAAAAACCTTCCATACTGCTAGCACAAAAGTTCTGGGGGTTTTCAAATGTTTTTTTGCCTTTTAAGTCAACCTGCTAAACTGTTAGTAACACTGTTATTCATTATTACAAACTTGAGAATGAACAACTCTCCTGACAATGCACTGAGCCTTTTTTGTTGTCTATCCTTTTCAAAATTTCGATTACTGTCATTTTTTTGAAATTTAGGGGAAAAATTTAAAGGGAAAGGCGGGCAGGAGAGAGAGAAAAAAACTGATATGTGAAAA
>NC_091585.1:14292478-14302478 GCF_042767895.1 Penaeus vannamei
CTAGAGTATGCACCCCGTGGAGAGCTGTACAAGGAGATGCAGCAGCAACCACACAGCCACTTTGATGAAAAGAGATCAGCCAAGTACATCATGCAGCTTGCAAATGCTCTCAAGTAAGTGATGGGGTATTTTCTCTTTTCCATTTTACTTTTATTCCTCTTTTTCCTTCTTCACACCACTTGTTTTTATTTATCATGTCCATGTAGGGTTGCCTTGATTTGATATATTGCTTTATAACCACAGTAGTGGATTCTTTTTATATTTCCAGGATGGTAGACCAGTGTTTTCATCATTTAAGTGTATAATATTGAGTGCTTTCCAGACTATATTTCTTTTTCAAATAATGGGAGAGTGGTGGTGTTGAAATTAACTGAAAGGATTGCAATATAGATAACTATGACTATATATGGTATGTGGCTGTATTAAGAGTTGACTGTCCTTCCAGATACTGTCACACCAAGAAAGTCATCCACAGAGACATCAAGCCAGAAAACTTGCTTTTGAGTCTCCGAGGTGACCTGAAAATTGCTGATTTTGGTTGGTCAGTTCATGCACCTTCTTCAAGGTAGGTTATCTGAACGGGAGTTGTCTTTTTCTTTTCATCTATATAATATATATGATTATTACTGTTATGTGTAACCTTGTGTCTTTAGTTCATTTTGATGTATCATAATACTAGTAAATATCAATGTTTATCTGATTTGATAAATTGAGTTGAAACTGGAATGCACACTGTAATTTCTTTTATGGGTAGTAAGTAGGTTGTCAGTAGTGAATCATGTCTTTGGATAAGGCCTGTATGATGATCATATGGGTAACTATGATGAAATTATTTTTCCAATAAAGAATCGGGAGAAAGATCATGTATCCAGAAATGCAGGTGGGGAAAAAGCAACTACATTTTGGTTTGTATTTTCAGACGGACTACACTTTGTGGCACCCTCGATTACCTCCCACCAGAGATGGTCGAAGGAAAGGCCCACGACGAGAAAGTGGACCTGTGGTCTTTGGGTGTTCTCTGTTATGAGTTCCTGTGTGGCAAACCTCCTTTTGAGGCAGAGACCAATTCTGGGACTTACAAACGCATCACTAGTGTAGATCTGCGGTTCCCTTCCCATGTCTCAGATGGAGCTAAGGACCTCATTGTTAAGGTGAGTGTCTCTCTAAATGGAAGTTTGTTATATACACAGCTTGTGTTGCAGCAGGGGGCAGGAATATTCTTGAAATCAATTGGTACTGGGTATATGTACTGTCCACTGTAGTTTTGTTTTGTGAATTTTGTTAACACAGAGGAGTCATATTATGAACCCTCATTTCCCCATTCCTTTTTTATCTTTATTTATTTATTTATTATTTTTTATGCTATTAATTTTAATATTGTCAATCTTACTGTGATTTTATGGTTATTATAATACTTTTAATATACCAGTAGCAATGAAAAAAGGATTTTCTAAAAAAAAAAATAATAAGAATCGGGGTAAACAGGTATGATAAGTAGGACTAGTTATTGAGTCCTAGGTGACTAAGCACTTGTGCAGTCATCTGTGTAAACAAAAATAATAAACTAAAATCACTGTGGACATAGTTTTGTTGTTTGAGGAAAGAGGAAAAGATCAAGAATTGGGCTGGATGAAATGCCATGCATTACCTTAATTACTACTAAACACTCACTCCATTTCATTCATATGATAGAGGTGTGAAAACACAGCTGAGTTGGTTCAGAGCCTAAACTTGTATGGGATCATATAAATGTAGCCAAAGGAAACTTACCTAACATAACACATGTACAAGTGCACACTACATATATCTCATTCATTATAAAAAATATTTTAAAAAAAGTTGCAGGAACATTACTGTCAGTTTTTGACAGGACCTACATGATCATGTCAAATCAGACAAAGTTACCAAGTTTCATTACTCATGTTCATTCTTCCCCAGCTACTCCGTCACAACCCTCGTGCTCGCTTGAACCTCGAGGGCGTACTGGCGCATCCCTGGATCCAAGAATGCACCAAAGACTTGCCTACTCCCTCAGGTCACTGAGTGATGATCACAGTGGGGTCTTGCAAATATTGTGATATTGTCCTCGAACAAGTTTATTTGAATTTTGTACAAAGTTAGGTGCTTTGATCAGGATCTTTTGCAAGAAAGATATTTTGTATTCGCTTTTAATCAGTAACAAGTAGATTGACCTTGTTGCTGAAAACTATAGGTCATTCCATTTAGTGTTCTACAAAGGGTATTTGTAATATTTGATTAATATTTCTCCAATGTATTTATTTATGTGATAAAGTGGGATAAAGAAATGACATCATTTTTGTGTTTATATCGCACACATAATCAAAGAGGAATGTACTAAATTTTATTACCAAGTGCAGAAGCACAACTCCCTGGGAGCTTTTATAATCATAGGCACAAATAGATCATTTTGAAAATATTTATAATTCAGAGGAAGTGGCTATTAAAATTTGTCAAATGTTTCCAACTAGATTTTTACATTGGAGACTTTTGGGGTATATGGTCAAGGTTCCAGCATATCTTTAATGGCAATATGGATATACCTGGGTGACCTCTCGACTATCCAAGCTTTAGATTGGCAGAATGCTTGTGGGATTTTGTATTGTATGCTTGTGCAATCTCTTCTCCTTTTTTCTCTTGTCCTTTAGTTCCTGATTTTTTTTTTTTTTTTTTTCCCCCCCCCTCTCTCTCTTTAGACCATCCTAACCTTGACAACCGCTGTCCATCAGAACTATTTTCACATGTCAGTTTTGTTGGTGTTGACAAACTTTTGTAAATAAAATTCTTTTCCCTCCTTTTTCTTCATTTTTGCTGCATTAAGATATAAGACCATTTATAAAACAATGATTAACAAAGCTTTCAAAACTGAACACAGCTGCTTTGGCTGGAAAGGTGTGCATGTAACTGATTGATAGTAAATAAAATCATAGCATTTTCCATTTCAAGATTTTTTTTCCAAGCTTCTTAGTCAGATTGTAAAAATATGATGATTTTTCCTCTGCTTTCCATTCTCCATGCATTGCTTGACATTCTGCTAACATGTTCTAAACTTTTGGTGTGTTAGCTCAACGTCTTTAAGCTAATATGTCATATTTTTTTGTCAGTGAAATTCTCTTGTTCACATTATACAGTTTTGTAATTTTTTTTTATTCCTCTAAAAATATCACTAGTTTACTAGTTTTGTTTTTGTTTCAAGTTTAGTTTACTTGGATATTGAGATTGCCACAATGTGTTTCATTAGCATAAGTATTACTAGTATGAAAGTTGTGTATATAGATTACTAAATAAGTTCACTTTAACAGGTTTTGTAAAGCAGGAAAGTTAAACTTGCGAACACCCCCTGTATTTACAACTGCATTTATTCTGTACTGTACTGGCACTTGGTTTTTAAACAGTTTGGATTTAATGATAAAAGTCATAGAAAACAAATGTTAACTGTTATTTTATGTCTTCTTTTTTCTTAAAATTTGCTAGTGATCATTCATCATTTTTCTTTTATTTATATATATATGTATTTTTAGGAAAGTGAATCCAGAAATGGGATGTCATATATAAAAAAAATAAAATGTAATTCCTCATACTTTGTTATTAACCGTATCCTTAAACTTGTAATTCACGCAATATAATGTAAAATAAGTTTGAAAATTAGTATTACTACTGTTTCTTTCAAGTCAAGGCTTTCATTCACATCTTGTTTTTATGTAGAGCAAATGCATTTTGAAGTATGGAGAATGATAGGCATTAAAATGACCACATACATTCATTCCTATATTCTGGATGATTAATGGTATTGGTTTTCATTGAAATTTTCCTGGTTTATAGTATCATATATAATCTACTAGCATTTGTAATAGACAGTAAGAACTTTTCCTTCGATTCCATATTTTTCACTACATTTAATGTATTTTCTATCCATACCAATTATCTTAAAATTTGATACCTGAGTGAGTGACTTCTGATAGACTGAGCTGACAGCTAGTATCAAGGAGGGGGTAGTAGTAGCAGTGTTCCGAGTCGTGATCAAGGGAGAGCCAGGTGTCAGGGAAAAGGAAAAGTTAGTCATTGATAAAGGGGCAAACCTAAATGCCCCTAATAAAGATACAATCTGGAGTATGTGAGAAAGAGAAATGGTTCTCCCCTCAGGTTCCACTTGAGTGGCAAGGACTAGATAACTAAATGGGAATGTGTCCATTGCTCCCTGAAGCCATTCAAGACTGACCTAAGGTTAGCCTTTTATCCTTTCGACACAGCTCTGACATCTAGGGAAGTAGACAGAAGAGGGTGTTGAAAAGAAGGAAAAGGAAAGGGAGAAGAAAGGAACATGCAAAATTGGTTGAGCCGAGGGCTCCCCCAATATTGGACCTCTGTCACCTATGCCCCACTCCCCCTCACAACAACAGGATGGGATTGGTGGAGAGGTAATGGGGAAAAAGTTATTGGTTGAGACAAAATTCATCAGTTGGTATAAATAGTTTCAAATAATCAGACAATTATACTAAAATTTTAAAAGGTCCAAATAAAGGTAAATCAAACATCATCTCTTAAAAAACAATTATTTAAAACTTCCCAATATACATGGCACTTTTTTTTAGAGAAATATATAAATACACCAAACAGTGTTGGCCTTTATATCAAGCACTGTCATAAATTTACACTCTTGTATATATATTCATAGGTACAATGTTCAAAAAACAATTGTAATGCCAAAACAGTTGGCAGGAGTGGAGAGTTAGTGACATAAGCATAAGCCTGTCAGTGGCAAGACCAACCTTGAAAGACATCCGGTAAAGGATTTTTCGGTATGGAAGCATGAAGGAAAACACACACAAGGGTATTCACAACTCTTCCCCATGATGAGCATCGCCCTCAGTACCATATGGCTCCCAATCTGTATTCTGGACTTTGTGACTGATGTTCCTCCTTTGTTACCCTCCCCCCTTGCGTCTTTTTGTTGGCGTTCTTCCCTATGTTATCTTTATTTACTGAATAGGATTCCAATAATTTAAAAATTAGTCAATTCTATTTATTTTTTGAGGGTAAATGAGGAAAAAATTTTGAGTCCATAGGTACAGCTAAAAGTTGAACGACAATTATTTTTTGACCCTTACTTTATGTATTACTCTGATTGTTGGCTTTGGAAGACATAATTTCTAGTGTGTGTAAAAAATGGAAGAAATTTTAAGTACTAGTAGCTGAGTGATTGTCAGAAGAGTAATAAACAAATTGTTCCCATTTCTACAAAAAATGGTCATATGGCAATTATATACCACCCTTGTAATTGTAAAAAATACATATATAGACTGTTTTTCATAATGGACCTAGGCCTTTCTCCTCAGTAGGTCTTAAGCATTGGATTTTCAAAAATCACATTGCAAAGTATGAAATTTCAAATAATACTCAGATTTAAAATACTCAACACACTTTAAAGAGTAACTGCCAGTGTAAAAATATGAGAAGTTGTAAGAAAGAAATATTGCATATACAGACTTCAGTATCACTATCACTGTCTCTACTCCAAATAGAGTTTGGAAGAGTAAATGCCCTAAGGTAGAATATTATGTAAATAAATAAATGAAAACAATTCAACAAAGCCCAAACATCTTACTTAAATGCCATTAGCACGTGAACCAAACAGAAAACCACCGGCTCAAATGCAATGCAATGCTATGGGTCTCCATTTCTTGCACTTTGAGCTGCTTTATTAGAGTTCTGACCTATGCCAAACCTGAAAATTTCTTAGCTAGCAATCTTAACCACAGCAATGTCTGTCCACTTCTTATGACAAACAAAGCTATGACAGTCATACACAAGCATAATAGGAAGTCACTGGCATATTTCTTCATTCTTTAAAAATGGGTTATATATGAAGGTTTACACAGGTACATCCATGTGAGTATATTTACATGTATACAATATATGTACAAGTCTACATATACTGTATATGTATGTATACATTTATACATGCATGTACAAATGTATGGGTGCATGCATTATGCATACACAAAGATCAGAATTGAGTAACATCTCAAGAAAAATATATATGTACAAAATTTCATGCAATGTGTTCAGTGATGAACAACATTGTCTATGACAGAAAAGGAGGTGGTGTGTTAGACTGCTGTCATAACAATTGCTTTATAATAGCTTAGACACAAACCAAATACACACAAACACAGACACATACAGTACCATACCAAACTTCAGACAATATAAGAAAAAGAAAAATGCAAGAGAAAAAAAATTAATGTATAAACAATTAGAGTGAGACATGCATCATGCAACTCTGTAAACAATTATTCCTTCACAACCAATGTATGATAAACAAATGCGTCAGTGTAATGTTCCTTTGCTATCTTTTGGGCAATCATTTGTTTAGAGGTCCATTGCTTATGGGCTGAATATCCTCAGTGGTTCTCTTGTATGACTATGTCTAATCAATTCAATGGAGGTCTTTTGTGCGTGTGATTATGGGTGTGTGTGTTTAGATGTGTGTTCAGAGATAAATACAAATTGAAATGCATGAAAAATGCATTTTCTTCTCTTTGTTTGTCTTTTTTCATGACTTTCAGTTATAAATCTTTTCTGCTGCAGAGGACTGGAAATTTTTATTGCTCTATTAGAACTACCATATTGCTCACTCACTCATTCTCTCTTTCTCTCACTTACTCACTTAATCTTGCAATCACATTTCCTCACCTCTAAAACATAAATAATGAACACATACAAAGAAATACTCGTAGAAGTACAAGAATGACATCATGATGTGAGACAAAATTATACAGCAACTCTCCAAACATTAGAATGCAGTAAGCACACAGGATACAGTCACCATGTCACAGCATAATAAAGCTGCATTCTTTTCTTGAAACTTTCTCACTCTGTTTACTTCTGGTATACTTGGAAGAATGAAGATCTTACTTCAAAAAGAGCTTCTCAGCAAACCAGCTGGTCTGCATATCAGTCTGTTACTTGATAAAAGCACCAATGATTATGTAAAACTATTCTTCTGTACTTTTAGCAAAGGCATATTCGGCACTTTTTTCAACTTTTGGAAATTCACATCTTTACTGCCTTTGGTCAAGCTGCACAGTTTCACATATATATACACACACAAAGACCACTGCTAAAGACAGTATAAAATATAGAAGGTGGGGAAGCTATTGTGGCAGAATGGCTGTTTAAAACACCCAAACTGCACAAATTAAAATAACCACAAGCCTCTAAATTCACTCTTCACAAAGTTCATTCAAAGGATTAACTTCTGGCTAAGGCGTCAGAAGAAAAAAAAACTTAATCTGTCCATGTCCTAGCACCTATGAACAGCAATAAATGCCACTATATGTCTATCTGTTCCTACTGCTTAGTTTACCATATCTAATATGGGGGTCACTTCACTCCCAGCACAAGAGGGATTAGAAATTTACGCCTATTTAAGACCTAATAAGAATCACTGGCTCTTTCAATCGTACTTTCTATGACAGCATCACACTCCTCCCAGTCTAGATGAGCCTGGCACGATTCAAGTAGGCAATGAGGACCTGGTAGACAAACTTGTACTGGGCAATGGTCTGTACAAGGGCCATCCTCTGCTGCCGTAAGTGGTGTAGAACCTTTGGGGGATCGAGGGGGAGATTATGGTCAGCTGCCTCAAGGAGGAGGTCACACAAGATGGTGACCCCTGATCTCCCTACACCTGCTGAACAGTGCACAAGGACTGGGGTGTTTCGGTTCCTGCCAACTCCTCGGACCTCGTTGTATGAATATCTTCGTAGTGTTGATAGCTCTTCCAGGAAGCCTAAAATTGCCGGGTAAATTTGATTAAAAGGCTTACAATAAATTAGCTAAATATATCATGATATTAAAACAATATTGCAATGTTGTTACACTAAAACAATGAAGATATAGTATAAGGGTGAACCAGAACCATTTAGTAAGAAAATAAATTAAAGATCTAAGAGAAATATTTGATGTTTACAAAAGGCATTCAAAGAGAAGGAAGAAATATACAGTAATGGGAATATGGTAAAGCAGTCTAAAGTTAAGCACAGGAGAAGGACAGGGAAGCAACAGGAGCAATGATGAGACATAAAATCTCAACTACTAAACACTTCTTGACTTTTAAGTGCCAGGCACATGTACTGTACACTGTAGTTTTTGTCCTGTGACTTTTATTTACAAATACATGGCTCCACAGATGCTCAGTCCCCAAGGAATCAATTTAGAAGGCCCTATAGGAATTCACCTGATTTCCCCTTTTCTTTTATTTTAATTTTTCTTCTAATGCTCATAATATCAAATCTGTTATCAACTTTATTGACATTATGGCAGCTAGAATGTTATAAAAAAACTAATTGCAATAAAGAATAAAAAAGATAATTAATCAAAGAAAAGGGTATATAGGTGAGATAGGCAAGACTAGTAATTCACTCCTTGCCAATTAAGCTCTTGTACAGCCAATATGTAAGCAAAATCAATAAATTAAAATCACATGGAATATATGTCATGCCATCCAGGAATTACTTGGCAAACTATTTCTAAATCAAAACAAAACTAAGAGCAGCAGAAACAAACAAAGTGTTACTCACATATAAATCCCTGCACATCTTCAGGACAGCCATGATCAGCCCAATCTGTGAACTGCAGGTGCCATATGGTGCGAGTCTTGCGTGTGGGGGCGTGAATGAGCTGCAGTCGGCTAGTGATGTGGGACCCTGTCACGGTGCTGTGTTTACGGAACACACGATACTGGCAGGAGATTAACAAAACTTAGTGAACAGCAAGAAACCAATGGAAAGCAATAACTAAAACTATACCCAAGCATTCCATAATACAAAATACAAAACAGAGATACACACCTCCCCACACTCAACGCTCGTGTTGTCCATCTGAGGCCAGTACGGGAAGCTCTTGCTGGTGTTTGTGTCTCCTGTTACTGAAGTCAGCATCACCACAACATGCACATCTGCCTCCCATACACATTGCCAGAAATGGGTTACTGTGTTGGCGAGGGGACCCTGCGCACACAAGTAGAAGCGCTGGCTCTCACCTACACTTGCCTGGGGATAATGAGAAGAGGTGTCAAGTTATCAAAAGTATGATAAAAGATTACATGGATATGAAAACTAACTCTTAGATAAGTATATAAAGAGAACAGACAAATACAAATATATTCACATTTTATTTCTATCCTAGAGGATGTAAACTGAAGGTAAAGCTAAATGTAAAGATGTAAACATGCATCTATATCTATACTACTACACAGCAACACTTAAATGAAAACGAACACACACAGAGAATGCGCGCACGCAGTCATGCATGCACCCACACACAGAGAGAGAGAGAGAACGAACAAACTCAACAACCTATTACTTACAGTAATGTGTGATGCATTGATATAACCACTTTTGTTCTCTTTGGATGGTGTGATCCTTACTCTGTTTTCTTCATAGGGTACAATATCTTTGTAGCGGTTGCGAGGAATATTGTCTGACTTCTGGGCTGTTGTAAAGTCTGCATTGGGTTTCACTCGGGGAAGGGATTCAAATTCTTGCAAAATATCAACACCAAACAACTTATTTTCAAGCTGCACTGCCTGAAAAATTGTGCAATTCCATTAGTTACTCATGCTTTCAAAGAAAGAAAGAAAGAAAAAAATATATATGCATATATATATATAAAACAGTAATTATCTTGAGTCAAAATTACCTTTCAGAAATGGTTTTGTAAATAACAAGTGAACCAATTTGATTCCTCTTACCCTGGGATCCTTTGGACGTCCCTGTGATGGTGTGGCTGTTCCTCGCAACACATCAGGTGTCAGAGAAGAAGCCTGTCCCTTGGCTGAGGGTTCTCCATGCCCTGCAGGATAGGACTCAGTCACAGCTTTTGCAGCACCCATGGCAGGCTCAGCCTGGCCTGCCAGCATTACAGGACCTGTGGCTGGAGCGCCCCATTTCTTCCTTGGGGTAAGTCTGGCCCCCTC
>NC_091585.1:14309978-14312478 GCF_042767895.1 Penaeus vannamei
TTCACCACTCTTCACGTCATCCCCATTCACCACTCTTCACGTCATCCCCATTCACCACTCTTCACGTCATCCCCATTCACCACTCTTCACGTCATCCCCATTCACCACTCTTCACGTCATCCCCATTCACCACTCTTCATGTCATCCCCATTCACCACTCTTCATGTCATCCCCATTCACCACTCTTCATGTCATCCCCATTCACCACTCTTCACGTCATCCCCATTCACCACTCTTCACGTCATCCCCATTCACCACTCTTCACGTCATCCCCATTCACCACTCTTCACGTCATCCCCATTCACCACTCTTTTCATCCCCATTCACCACTCTTCATGTCATCCCCATTCACCACTCTTCACGTCATCCCCATTCACCACTCTTCACGTCATCCCCATTCACCACTCTTCATGTCATCCCCATTCACCACTCTTCACGTCATCCCCATTCACCACTCTTTTCATCCCCATTCACCACTCTTCATGTCATCCCCATTCACCACTCTTCACGTCATCCCCATTCACCACTCTTCATGTCATCCCCATTCACCACTCTTTTCATCCCCATTCACCACTCTTCATGTCATCCCCATTCACCACTCTTCACGTCATCCCCATTCACCACTCTTCACGTCATCCCCATTCACCACTCTTCACGTCATCCCCATTCACCACTCTTCACGTCATCCCCATTCACCACTCTTCACGTCATCCCCATTCACCACTCTTCACGTCATCCCCATTCACCACTCTTCACGTCATCCCCATTCACCACTCTTCACGTCATCCCCATTCACCACTCTTCACGTCATCCCCATTCACCACTCTTCACGTCATCCCCATTCACCACTCTTCACGTCATCCCCATTCACCACTCTTCATGTCATCCCCATTCACCACTCTTCACGTCATCCCCATTCACCACTCTTTTCATCCCCATTCACCACTCTTCATGTCATCCCCATTCACCACTCTTCACGTCATCCCCATTCACCACTCTTCATGTCATCCCCATTCACCACTCTTCACGTCATCCCCATTCACCACTCTTTTCATCCCCATTCACCACTCTTCATGTCATCCCCATTCACCACTCTTCACGTCATCCCCATTCACCACTCTTCACGTCATCCCCATTCACCACTCTTCACGTCATCCCCATTCACCACTCTTCATGTCATCCCCATTCACCACTCTTCACGTCATCCCCATTCACCACTCTTTTCATCCCCATTCACCACTCTTCATGTCATCCCCATTCACCACTCTTCACGTCATCCCCATTCACCACTCTTTTCATCCCCATTCACCACTCTTCATGTCATCCCCATTCACCACTCTTCATGTCATCCCCATTCACCACTCTTCACGTCATCCCCATTCACCACTCTTCACGTCATCCCCATTCACCACTCTTCACGTCATCCCCATTCACCACTCTTCACGTCATCCCCATTCACCACTCTTCACGTCATCCCCATTCACCACTCTTCACGTCATCCCCATTCACCACTCTTCACGTCATCCCCATTCACCACTCTTCACGTCATCCCCATTCACCACTCTTCACGTCATCCCCATTCACCACTCTTCACGTCATCCCCATTCACCACTCTTCACGTCATCCCCATTCACCACTCTTCACGTCATCCCCATTCACCACTCTTCACGTCATCCCCATTCACCACTCTTCACGTCATCCCCATTCACCACTCTTCACGTCATCCCCATTCACCACTCTTCACGTCATCCCCATTCACCACTCTTCACGTCATCCCCATTCACCACTCTTCACGTCATCCCCATTCACCACTCTTCACGTCATCCCCATTCACCACTCTTCACGTCATCCCCATTCACCACTCTTCACGTCATCCCCATTCACCACTCTTCACGTCATCCCCATTCACCACTCTTCACGTCATCCCCATTCACCACTCTTCACGTCATCCCCATTCACCACTCTTCACGTCATCCCCATTCACCACTCTTCACGTCATCCCCATTCACCACTCTTCACTGCCATCACCATTCACCATCACTCGAATCATCACTATAGAATGTCACTCACTACACTGTATCGCACATCACTGGCCTTCGTATGACAGCTCGTGACAACCCACCATCGGCGCACCACCATAGGACACCATCCCTGTCACCACCAGCGCCACCACCGCCGCCACACCACTTACCGCTACTACACGCCAGTACAAACTACGAAACATTTTCCCGGGGTTTCTTATCGAATTACATTTCTCCCAATGAAACACCCATTTCCTGTGAACACGACGTGGGAATGATGCCCTTAAGGTGCCTGTGTATAAGAGTCACTTTCCCTCCGCGTGGGCGATGACTCAACGACGCGCGCGTCCCGGACAAGAGAAAGTGATTCTTACGATCTACATTCACAAGGACGATTCTCCTCTGCTAAAGGACCCGGACCTCGCCTTGACAGGGGAACGGGAAGGGAAACACGCTCTTATCACCGGATAACGGAACTG
>NC_091585.1:14317478-14322478 GCF_042767895.1 Penaeus vannamei
AGTTTTAGTTTTTTACATTCCTTGTCAATATACAAGGATTCATCAAAATTATAGTCTGCACAATTAATTATCTTAGCTGTAAAAAGTTTAATTGTAAAACAATCACCTACTATATCAACATCTCTTTTACCCCTTTTCATCATCATCATCATCTTCCACTTCCCCCTTTTTTTCTTAACACTCCCTTTAACGCTTTTCATCATCCTCTTCCATTTCCCCCTTTTCTCCTTCTTAACTATCACTTTAACCCCTTTTCATCATCCTCTTCCATCTCCCATTTTCTCCTTCTTAACCATCTATTTAACCCCTTTTTATCATCCTCTTCCATCTCCCCTTTTCTCCTTCTTAATTATCTCTTTAACCCCTTTTCATCATCCTATTCCATTTCTCCTCTTTCTTCTTCTTCTGCACTATCAACGTCAGACTGCAGGTAAACTTTCACACCACAGCACAACCAACAAAAACCCGCTTAGTCCTCACATTCCTGAGTGGGGCCTTCCAACACGTGTCTGTTTGAGATCTCGGGCTGGGAGGAGTAGAGCATTGTGGCACGGATGTTGGCCGGATTGACTCCAGGCCCATATTTTTGTACTAGAGCTTGTTCGTAGTCGGGAGCAGGTCGATACTGCGGGAGGAGCGTTCTGGAGAGAGAGAGGGGAAGAGAAATGAGACTTTGAGTAGTTGGGGGAGCATGACTTATTTCCAGTAGTGTATCTGTATCTCGCATTTTATTTCATATAGCAATCTTATCACCATAGGCTTGCCATTACCGTTATAAAAAAAAATAATAATAAAAAAAAAAATTAAAAAGTATTTCCATCCATCAATAGTTATGAATGTCATAATATGCAACTCTTAAAATCAACTGCATGTGCATTTTGTACCTTCTGAAACTGCCTCTCGTGGAAGGAAGACTGAGATTGGATGAATACAACGCCACTTGCTGACCAGTTGCATCATGGTGCTGCTGTTGGCTTGGCTGTGTTTGCTGCTGCTGAGGAGGCTGTGGCTGTGGCTGTTGTGGGGGTGGCTGCTGTTGTGACTGCTGCTGCTGCTGCATGGCTGACGTCTGTGAAACCTGGCCATGGGAAGCCAATACAACCTTTGGAAGAAACAGGTTTTGGTTATTAGTCGCTGATACCAGAGGTAATGGAACAAAGTAAAGAAAAAAAAGAAACAAAAATGGCTGATTATCAATTATGGATTATGAGTCAAAAACACAAAAGCAAAGACATAATCCAACAAACAAAATATATATACCTATACAACAATAATAATAATCAATAGTAAATAATACTAGTAATATTCAAGATAATAAGGGCAATAATAATAATAAAGATAACAATAAGATTATCTACATAAATCAAATAACAATAATGATAAAAAAACAATAATAATAATAATAACAATGATAATAATAATAACAATACCAACATTGACCTCCAATTCATGACGTCACCAAGCTCACTTCTAACGACAAGGAACTCGATCATACCAAAACCGCGGACCACAGGATGGCACCAGAGAATTAAACTCACCGGGTTTTGTGGGTGATGGAGGGAGTTGAGGGAGTACGCCGACTGTGACAGCATCCCATATGAGGGGTCGCTTATCATCTGGGAGCTAGACGACTCAAGGGCACCACTAAGATGACCCCCAGCATCACCAGACTGGCACAAAAAATATCAGAAAGCCATTAAATGTGAAAAAAAATAATAATAATAGTATGGATATGTATTTCCATACAGTATAAACATAAAGAGAGATATATGATCTATTTGTCTAGTTCTCTATCCATGTAAATTTGTAAGTATATAATAAAGAAAGATAAACTCTTTTCCATAAATATAAATCGACATCCAATTTTCTTTATACGAATATAAACAAACGCAGATAAATAAAGTAGGCATGTAGATAATCAGATACTTTTCAGAGCAATCATTAGCAATAATAATAATAATAGTAATAGTAATAACAATAGTGATGACAATATTGTTACTCATAAAAATAATAACAATAATCATAAGTAATAATAATAATAATAATAATAATAAATGATGAATAATAAATAACAATAAATGATAAAAAATGAATAATAATAAATGATAAATAATAAATAATAGTAAATGATAAATAATAAATAATAAAAAATAATAATAAAAATAAAAATCCAAAATAAAAACAACAAGTATCATTATCATTATCACTATTATGATTATCATTATCATTGTTATTATCAATATTGATAAAAATATCAATAACTATATCAATGATATCAATATCATTAAAATCAATAACAATAACAACAATAACAATAACAATAATAATAAAAAATAATAATAATAATAAAAATAATAACAATAATAATAACAATAATAATAACATTCAAATCAGTAGCTAAAACAATTATCATAATAATAATAAACATTAAAAAAAAAACTAATATCTACTATAACAATAACAATTAAAAAAAATAAAATAAAAAACTCACTTGCTGTATGTAGGAGAGCTCGAACTGCGGCAAGGTATTTGAATAGGTGGTCATGGCTCCCTGGTCCCCTGAGCTCTGCATTGTCAGCTCCCCCATACCACCTCGACCATCCACCTGGTGCAGAAATTATCAATAAGATGCAGAAAGATTTAAAGAGATCTGATGAGATTTAAGGAGATCTAAAGAAATATTTGTTTATAAATTTTCTGATTAATATACGCTTTTCTTACAACATGAAAGATCACTCAAAGAATAAAATGAAGCACACAACATGCTTCAAGAAAACAAACAATTCATGAGATCATAAAAGAGAAAGAAAGGGAACTTTCTAAAATGAAATAGTGAGAAAAAATAAATAAGCAAAATAAAAATGGAAATGAAAAATAAATGCTCTACCATTTCATGCGAGGCATTAAGGTGCTGCGAGTGGTGTAGTTGCGCTGTCATCACGGAGCTCTGCAGGTCAGGAATAGCTAGGCTGCGTGTTTCTGCGGCAGAGCTGCCCTCCAGCATCTCCTGTTTTCGCTTGTAAAATGTGTGCTGTGTTGAAAATGAATTAATCAGTTATTCGTAATACCAGTAATAAAGAATACATAAATCAAGTAATCTGATTTTAGTAAATTATTAAATCTAAACCTAACCTAAAATAAAAGTAAAAAACAATAAAAACTAGTATAATGAATAAGTAAAACAACTTCAATCTAAAAATAATAACCATAATGACAACTGTTGACGATAATAATCCTATTATCTACAATAAAATCAAAATAATCATCTTTATCTTCCTAACAACTTAAACAAGTTGAACTTTGGTGAAACACATTAAACTTACAAAAGGTTTAGTGTAAGTAATAAGGCTAATTGTACTTTTATAGAACTTTTAGAACAATGGAAACCATAACTAAAGATAATTAGCAATCTATAAGTCCACTTCCAAAAGCATTTGCTCACTGATGTAGTGACTTCAGTCCTTTCAACAAAGGTAATTCACATGACAAGTACTTACTACAATTACTCTTAGTCTCATACCTGCTTGACACACATCTTCCACACATATTTGGCAGCATCTGGCTCATCAAACGTGAAGTGAACCGTCTCATCCGTGCGCTGGCACTCAATGCCAAATGTTCGTTTGTTGTTCACCAAATTAGTGATGTCATTCCATCTGTAAAATGCATCAAATCAACTGATGTGAGTCTTACTGTCAAATGAAAACACACATACAGATATGCAATCAAACAACCAAACAAAAACAAAACAAAAAACACACTCTTACTCTCATTCTCACACTCACCAGCACATAGATACAAACTTATAAACACAAGTTATATTCATTCAATATCATGCATTTCAATCAATAAACAGAACTGGCTCAGAGTCGTGTAAGCACTACACCAATACTACAGTCTTTCAGGAACTGCTGCTGTGTTATATCTTGAGTCTACTTACATATCACATCTATCTAGGAAATAGATGATATTATTCTGCAAGAAGTAAAGAAGAAAAAAGAGAAGTAGAAAAAAAGAAGAAAAGAAGCCATGGAAAACTAGAAAGAAGGAAAAAAAGAAGAAAAAGGAAGCAAAGAATAAAGAAAACAAAGAAAACAGAAGAAAGAGAAGAATAAAATAATAAGAAAGGAAGTAAAGAATTAAAGGGAAAGAAAACAAGAAAAAGAAGGGAAATAAGTAAGAAGTAGGACAAGAAAAGAAGAAGAAGAAAAAAAGAGAGAGGAAAAGGAAAAGAAGGACAAAGTAAAGGAAAAAAAAGAACAAAAGAAGTAAAGAAAAACAAGAAGAGAATTTAAAAATAAAAATTTAATGTAAAGAAGAAGAAGAGGAAAAGGACAAAGAAGATGATAACTCTCTCCACTTGCCTATAGAAGAACTGCGTATGTCCAGAGGCTGGCCGCACCACAATGCCGATGAGAGAGGTCCCCAGGTACACCTCACTGCCCCGTTCATCCTGCATGAGAAGGGATTTCAAGCTTGAGTATTACACTGGTCTACATCTAGTACCGATACTTGTATATAAAAGTAAATGAAGACCTGAGTAAATGCAAATACAAAACAATATTAAACACATTAACAATTACAATCATGTGTCCAAATAATGATGGAACCTGAAAAATGGGGGAAAAAAGAAGCAGAAGATAAGAAAAAAAGGTGATGAAAATAAAAATGACAAAATTACCAAAGAAAGAAAGAAAAATACGAAATACAAAACTAACAGAATGTCAGTCTCTCTGCCACTCACCCGTGCCATAAAGGTTTCCTGACCATAGCCATCGAGCCTCTGAGCCTCTAGGATATAGTACGTCTCAGCCAGGGCTTGCGCAAGGCTTTGGAGGGATGAATACTGCCACACAACGGCTTCCAGGAGTGCCGCCACCTCACCTTCACTAACGACCTGCTGCTTGGGGAAGGGGATTGTAGGTTTGTATATACATAAAATAAAAATAAAAGATATAAAAGACAAGATGATAAAAATAAAAAGAAACAACCAATGTAAG
>NC_091585.1:14352478-14357478 GCF_042767895.1 Penaeus vannamei
TCAACATGTATCTTATCTGATCAAATATACCTCTTATTGCTTGAGATTTTCATATAATTTAAATAAATGTGTGTGTGTTTGTGTGTGTGTAAATGCGTTTATGTGCATGCGTGTGCATGTACATGTGTATTTGTGTGTGCATGTGTGTGTTTGTGTGTGCATGTGTGTGTTTGTGTGTGCATGTGCGTGTGTGAGTGTGCGCATGTGATCATAAAATAAAAGGAAAAAAAAAAATCATTACTTTTGCTGCAGAGGATAAAGGATGACCTCTGTTACAATCATCTATAATAACACAGGCATTTGTTCAATGTGGATACACTTACAACTTAAGATTATGGAATGTGACCCCAAGCTTCTGTATGTTTGATCGTCACTCCTTTATTATGAGTGCTTTTCTGATTGTCAGTGTTGCAAATCAAGAAAAATTAAAAAATAAATTTAAAAACATAATAATAAGTTGAACCATTAAGATGCCATGCTTGCCTTGGGAGAGGGAGAGGTGGGGAGAGGGGTAGAGTAATAATTATATACATATCTTTTTTAACTGCATCTCTGTTAGTGTTAAATGTACCTCACCCTTACCAGTGTACTTCCAGTGTCATTTTCTTTGGTTTGGCAAATGCTGTTGCCGAGGGTGTGAAAAGTGCAAATCTAAAAAATTCCTCACACTGTACCTGTTACTTACACAAAAAACAACATCAGGAAAGAGGACAGAAAAGGAGCAAAAGGAGAATAATTAAAACAATAAAACAGAATACAGTACATCAATCTATATTGCAAAAATATAAGACATACATACATACATATAATAAAATAAAAATCATAATGAATCATCATAAAAGAAAGGAGAGAAAATGAGGAACAGAAAGAGGGATAAAGCGGCCACTAAAACAGCTCAGGATCACCAAAGAGAGGCGGCACAACCTGGACCCCAATGTTGATAAATAAAAGCTTTCTGCTGAAGAGATACGTATGCCAACCAACCAATCCAACAGAACAAGCAAATTATACATGCAACTGACCAATTAACTGTACACATGTTAATTAGGACTAGATTATAATAAATAAAAACAAATGAAGTGGAATTAATGATTTATCATTGTGGTTTCTCTTTGCTTGTAAAAAGTAAAAAAAAAAGGAGAGAGAAGAAATGGGAAGGCAAGGGGATGGAGAGAGATGGAAGGAGGGAGAGAGGGAGGAATGGGAGGGGAGGGAGAGGAGAGGAGGAGGGAGGGAGGCAGGGAAAGGAGAAGAAGATGAAGTAGGGAGGGAGGAGAGGAGGAGAGGGAGAGAGAAACATAAAGAAGTATAAAATTCATTCAAGATAATGATATCCATGAACTATGAAGTCTTGACCCAAGAACTGCAGTGACAAAAAAATAAATGACAAGTAGGCAAAATGTAAAGAGAAAAAGAAAAGTAACGAGAAAAAAAAGTACAAAGAGAACACAAAAAAGGAGACATATGACAAAAGATATGGGAGAAAAGAAAAAATAATATCACATAAACCTAAGACAAAAGCCCAAGGAAACCAGTGGAGCCAGAACAAGTAAATCAGGGTCAGTTTACGTCTCCCTGGCAAAGGCACTGCAAGTTCCTCGAGCCCTGCATAGCACTGGAATGTGTCGAACCACAGTGTGATTAAGGTCTCTGCATTCCTCTTTCATTTCTGTACTCTGGTCTCTTGGTATGATGAGCAACAGGATTTGAAAATTTAACTAAGTTGTTGTCACAAAATAACCTCTTGGCTTGTCTTTAGCTGAAGAAAGAGAAAAAAGGACATCCATTATAAACATTTCTCTGCATTGTTCATACACATACAATTCTCTAACAACTGCTCAAAGCACTGTACAATTTCAGCAAGGAGGCTTAATAATATACTTGAAGAAAAGGGAAGGAAATGAATAACACAAAGAAAGAACATAGCTTATTTGTATAAACTAGCTTTAAAAAACTCTATTACATATGGACATTAAACGGATTTATAAGAACCAGTAAAGCACACTAAAGAAAAGATATAAACTTAGACCAACTCAATATGCTATTCCTCAAGTGCTGCTCATGAACAACAGCCCAAGACGAAGACTGATTTCACAAGTGCAATGACAATAATGAAAAAGCAAACAGAGTTGACAAAAATACTCTGTAAAACATGTTGACTGAACATCTTGCATGGGAATCTGATCTAGTGGCTCCTAGATCTCATCCGCAGGCTTTCTCTCATACTACATTCCTTCACACTTCCAATGCATACATTTTTTTTTTAACTTCCACAAAGCATTGACTTCATTTTAAAATAGACAGCATATTCGTGATTTTCTTATGTTACAAGTTATGCATTATATACATATAAGGCAAATATCTACTTTTCAAAATATATCCAACAAACTGCTCTATCTCTTTTTTTTTTTCTTTTTTGTCTCTCTTTTTACATATATATAACAGACGCAAGCACACTCGGCCACAGAGGAAAACCAAAGGTTTCCTTCCTCTTCACCTGCACTCAGATAGCACGAGTGGGTCCTCTTTATCCGAGTCTCTGTTCCGAGCTTCAGAGGTCATTCCCCTTCCATCTGCCTGTTGTGGACCTGCTGAAGAGGGGGTACAGGAGGAGGGGGGAGGGGAACCACTCCATTTTTGAGTCTATTGGCAGGTGGGCATGCTGTTCCAAAAGGGCTGAGAGGGGGAAAGGGGCAGGAGAAAGGGACTGATGGGGGTAGGATGGGAACGCAAGGATCCTCTGCCTCACAGTGCAGCACAACCCGATGACTTTGAAGGAGACTAAATGAGCGAGCGAGATGACCAGAAGGCTCTCACTCACACTTGTCCTTGACGGTGAGCATGATGAGGTTGGTCTGGTGAATCAGGTAGGTGGCACTCACGAACACTGCATTAGCTCTGCAAGAATGACATTACTGGTTGGAGTCTCGGGTCTTCCTTAGAAATGACAACAATTACTAACAAAAAACACACATATACATACATACATACATACATACATACATACATACATACACACACACGTGTGGAACCTTACAAGCACATGCAAATAGCCACTCACAATCTCTCTCTAAAAAAAAATCTTAAAATCAAAACTAGTAATATTTGTCTTTAACCCCTCAGTGACGGGTACAGCTATCGCAGTCACAACATAATAGCCTATGACGTGTATACACGTCACAACTCGCAGCAGGTTGGTCAGCTGTAAACAGCTTAGCCCTAACCACAAAGTCTAGACTGTTCTGTAATATCATAAATAAATCAGGTCCCATCACCATGACATTAAAGCAGACAAGGTGTAGTAACCAACAAAAATTATATAGATGAAAAAAGATACATGATAACCCTCCCATAACAGACATATGATGAATACAGAAAAGCAACAATGTCAATATTAATAATAATAATAATAATGATAATAATAATAATAATAATGATAATAACAATGGTAACAATAAGCAAGAGTAATAGTAATAATAATAGTAATCAATATAATAATCATAACAATGATGATGATGATGATAATAATAATAATAATAAAAACACATTAAGTTATAGTAATAGTGGTAATAGCATCAATTAATAATAACAATGATAATATTAATAATAACAATAACAACAATACTAAAAAAATAGCTATAGCCACAGAAATAATAACAGCAACAGTAGCAGCCTCCTCTCCCCTGCTCCTTAACAACTTACTGTCCCTCCTTGAAGTACTCCTTTAAGGTGTTGCTGAACTTCTTGCTGTGTTTGACAAAATCGCGCTTGCGGTGCTCCAGCGATTGCTTCCCTTGTGTGCCGGGGATGTACTGTGAAACCTCGGAGACAGCGTCCAGGAGCTTCTTGATGGCACTGGCAATCTCCCTGTTGTAGGGAAGAGGGGGGAAGGGGAATGTTGGAGGTTAAGTGTTTGAGCTGCGGTACGACGGTGAGGATGATGATAAGGACATTGGTAGTAGTCATGATTGTGATGCTGATAATGGTGTTTGTGATTATGGTAAGGCAAAAGATAATGATGTTTGGTATTATCATTATATTATGATAATGGTGTTTGCAATTATCATTATGCGAATGATAATAATGTTAGGTTTAATTTCAATAATAAAAACAATAAATGTTATCCTTTTAAAAATTATTTACAATAATAATCGTAAAAATGATATCAATGATAATAATAAAAGCGATACTTATCAATCTTAATTACATATATCTACACACAAAAAAATTGGTAATAATGATAGCAGTATTGATACCCCTTTTTTTATAACAATTCAATTTTTATAAGAACAATGAGAAGATCAATAAAAAAAAGACTTCTCATCTTTCCTCCTCCGCTCAAACCCCTTGACCAAAGCTAACTATTGATCTTAAAAATAACAACTATTATATTAAAAACATGCAATTACATCAGAAAAGAAAAAAAGAAAGAAAGAAAGAAAGAAAAAAATCACTGTTATCCTCTCAACACTAAATTTGAAGTTTTCCCTATGCAACTCCACTTGATAGACTGTCTAAGCTAAAAATCAACATCACATCACCAACAAGTATCTCTGATTATAAATATCCAAGTCAATTAAAATCTAAAATTAACATCAAATATTTACAATTGCCACGATTTGACCCTATACAACCTGACTTACTTGATCGTCTCCAGGAAGGTCTTTCTGTCTGTGATCTCATCTGGGATGCGGGACAGGATGCGCTTGAGGTTGGCTGACTTCTTGTTCAGCTCCTGGAAGGCGTCCTCTGTTCTGGTCACCCTGTAGTCACCCGCTGTTCCCATAAAAGGAGAGAAGGGTATACTGTTAATGCAGTACTTTTAAATATCCCCATGTCACCTTAACCTAATCAAGAGGGCCAAAATACAGACATCAGGCTTACTTCAGTGGCCACTCTGGTGGGTGTGCGGCTTACAAATACTTGTTTGCAGTGACGAGACTCTATGCCTCCCCTTTGAAATGATATTTCTCTTTTATAGCATTAGCATCTATTATTTA
>NC_091585.1:14369978-14374978 GCF_042767895.1 Penaeus vannamei
TTATTTCTCTTCCTACAGATAGATAAATAAATATGTTTTTGGATATGATTTTATTATTAAATTACCCCTCCCAAAACTCAAGGAATTAGTTTATAAACTTTCAATTCTAACGTGTCATGTACTCAATTAACCCGTTATTGCAAAATTTCGGGACTTTAAACTTGACTTTGGTTATCTTAATTATTCACTTAAACTAAGCAGTTGGCGTCCTTTGTAAACTGTTATATTTGAGGGCGTTATAAACTTCATTTTATATATCATATTTAGATAAATCCATTATTCAGAACCCTCATTGTGAGTAGTATACTCACGGGACTTTAATCTAATTGAATAATTGACATTAATAAAAATCGACCTTGAAGAATAAGTCGTGTTGCTAGTATGTGCAATTAGGCAACGTAGCAATCAAAAAGGGCAATGAACTTGTTTGACTTTGATTTTCCATTTCCGCATAGATTTATTTATGTGCGTTCTTATTATCACTTAGGCATTGATGGTGTCGTGATTATCATACCTGTATAAACTTTTTCTATAAATCATTTATATGAGGGCTCTCTTGTTTTAAGTCAATTGATATGTTCTGGTTTCATGCTATTTGTTGATCGTTGGATGGTGTTCAGCATAGTTCGTTATATATACCTTTATTTGCGTGACTTCATTTCTTTATTGAATCACGGGACTTATATTGGGGATCCTTTATTAAATTATTTCTCACTTTCAACAATGATAATGATACTGATCATAACACTGATAATAATGGTACTAATGATGATGAAAGTACTAATATCATTAATGGTAATAATGATACTGGTGATAATAATGATAATGATTATAAAAGGTGATAATGATAATGATGATGATAATGATAATAAAATGATAGTATTAATAATTATCATTATTATCATTATCATTATTATGATGATGATAACAATGATAGTAATGATAATAACAACAACAATATTAATAATGACAATAAAATAATAATAATGATAATGATAATAACAATGGTAATTATAATAATAATGATAGAAATAATGATAATAAAAATGATAACGATAATGATGATGATAATAATGATAATAATAACAATTGTAATATTAGTAACAATAATAACAACTGTAATAATAAGAACAATGATACTAATTGCAATGATAATAAAAAGGAATAGTAATGATAATAATGCCAATAATAATAATAATAATGGTAATAATATGATAATGATAATAATAATTATGATGATAACAATGATAATAGTTATGATAACAATATTGATGATAATAGTAATAATGATAATAATAATAATAATAACGATAATGATAAAGACAATAATAATAATAATAATAATAATAATAATAATAATAATAATAATAATAATGATAATAATAATAATGATAATGATCATAGTAAGAAGAAGAAGAACAACAACACCAATAATGACAATAATAATAATGGTAATAATGACAATACTAATGATAATGTTAACAAAAACAATAGTGATAATAGTAATAAGAGCAATAATAAAGATAATAATAGTTATCATGTTTACTATCACTATAACTCGTTGTTATCATCATTATTATCATAATCATTATTGGTTACTATTATCAGTTTTTGTTCATATTATTATCATCATTATTATTGTTAATGATCAACATCGTTATTATTATTACTACTATCAATAACAATGACAATGAAGATAATGATAATAAAAATAGGAATAACAATGATAATTTCAACGATAATAGTAATAATTATAACAATATCATTAATGATAATAATGATGATAATTGAAATAGTAACGATGATGATAGTAATAATAATAATAATAATAATAATAATAATAATAATAATAATAATAATAATAATAATAATAATAATAATAATGATAATGATAACAATAATGACAATGGTAGTGAAAACAATGATAAGAATATAACTAATGATAATAGATGATAATAACAATAATGATAATAACAATGATGATAATGATAAAGATAAGAATGACAGTAATAATAAGGACAATCACAATAATAATTATAAAAATAATCATGATAGCGATAATGATAACAGCAATGATAACAGTATTGATAATGATAAAGATAATAATGATAGTAATAATAATGATTATAATAATAGTAAGATGATAATTATTATGATGATATTGATGATGATAATTATAACAATGATAACGATGATACAATTGATAATAATAACATTGGTAATGAAAATATTGATGGTAACAATAAAAGTAATGGTAATTATTATAGCAATAATCATTATCATTATGATGCCTCTGATAGTAAATAAGATAACAATAATGGTAACAGTAATTAGAGTAATGACAAAAATGATACTAATGATAATAATGATAATAATGCCAATAATAATATCACTAATAATGATAATAATAATGATAACAATAATAACACTAATAATGATAATGATAATAAAATTGATATTAATAATAACAGTGATATTGATAACAGTAATATAAATGATAACAGCAACAATAAGGATAATAATAGTGTTAATGATAATAATGATGATAATAGAAATGATAATAGTAGTAATAATGATAATAATGATAGTAATAACAATATTAATAATAACAATGATGATAATAATAATAGTTAAATACCCCATTTTCAAAGCGAAAAAATAAGTGCATATAACAAACAATACAAAATGTTAGTAAACAGACAGAAACAGATAAATCCTAATCCCACTCAATTTTTCACCAACCAGATTTAGCTTTTAGAGAAATCCAACAGTTGAGGAAGTAAAAGAATAAAAAAGAAAAAGTAATTGAAAAAGGTAAAGAAAATTAGTTATGAAAAAAGCGTAAGATATTAAGGATACATTTTCAAAAAAAAAAAAAAAAAATCCCTCTTACCCGGCATAAAGAAGAGAAAATCAGGTTTATGGAAGAAAAACGTAAAATAGTTCGAATATATTTTCAAGTATCCCAAAATCTCCATCTTACCAAGCAAAACAAACAAATAAATAAAAAAGGGAAAGATAAATTGGAAAAAAGGAAAAAAAAACGTAAATTAGGCAGTCAAAAAGTTAAACCGACTGACACAACAACAGACGAATACAAGAATCAAAACAAATAGACGACAAGCAATATCTCCTAAAGTCTCCCGCCCGAATATTTTACGCTTCCTCCCCGTTGCTAGCGGTCGAGGCTCCTCAGCAATGAATAGATCTATGCAGCAAATGAATAATTAAGATATAAATAAAGATTAATAAAGTGCAAATTTCCCTCTCTACCGATTTTTATCGACCCCCATCCCTTTTTCGAACGTTGATTTGCAGAAGCGCAGATTAAAAAAAAAAAAAAAAATCAAATAAACAATTAAATGTAATAAAAAACAAATGAACAGCATACGAATAAAGCCCCATCTCTAAGCCTGGCCCTTCAGAAGCACTAACGATCAAGGCTGTCAAATATATCAGCCATTAAATTAAATAGCAGACAAATAAACAAAAACAAATGAAAAAAAAATCTTCAGATTCCCCCCTTCCTCCAGCCCCGGTTTTCAGAAGTGCCGATGGTCGAGGCACAAAAACAAACAAACAAACACAAAACAAATATACACAGTAACACAAAAAACAATAAAAAAACTGACAAGCAAGCAAAGACAAATGAACGAAATGCAATAAATAAATCTCCAAATCGCCCGAATCCCTCATTTCCGATTTTCAGAAGCACATTCCGAAAAAAACAAACCTTAACACTAACCACATGACAAGAACAACAACAACAAAAGCAACTGACAAAAATCAAAATAAATCCCCGTCCACCTCCCCCCCCCTCCTCAGTCAGTCTAAACATATAAAAACGAAACATCAAACAAATAAACCCTGGCTTTCACACTTCCCAAACAAATAACACAGACCTAAACATCAAACAAATAAACTCAAGAACACAAACACATGAACAAATCAAAATGAATAACTACCCAAATCCCTCACTTTCCCACCCCGACTCTTAGTCCCGACCCAACTAATATTCGTAAATAGTGACATGTATATACACATAAATAGATGCATATCTGTTAGATATATCTACAATCATCTATCTATTTGTGCGGTAGATATGCATGTCTTGACTGATGGATATGCATTTATTCCTGTATATATGCCTGTTTGTATAATGAATATTCATTGGGTCGGGCCTTGCACAATTTTAACAAACCGGTCGCATGTCTGTGTTATGACACTTAACAAATAAACATAACAACACAAACAGTTGAACAAAAAATACAAATAAATCCCGAAATCCCTCTCCCCCTCCCCACCCCCTGCTTTCAGAAGCGCTGTCAGTCAAAAAAATCCCAAAACAAATAACACAAACCTACACATCAAACAAATAAACACAACAAAAAAACACGCACAAAACAAAAATAAATCCCCAAATCCCCTTCCCCTCTCCCCAGCCCCGGCTCCCAGACGCTGTCAGTCAAAAAAAAAAAAAAAAATCCAAAACAGATAACATAGACTAATGCACCAAACAAATAAATACAATAAACAAACCCACGCACAAAAAAAAACAAATAAATCCCCAAATCCCCCTCCCCCCCCCCCCCCCCCGCCCTTCAGAAGCAGTCAGTAAAAAATCCCAAAACAAACATCACAGACTCATACACCAAACAAATAAACACAACAAACAAAACAAATAAATCCCCAAATCCCCCTCCCTCCTCCCCATCCCCGGCTTCCAGACGCACAGTCAGTAAAAAATCCCAAAACAAATAACACAGACCCATACACCAAACAAACAAACACAATAAACAAATATACGCACAAAACAAAACAAATAAATCCCCAAATCCCCCTCCCCCCTCCCCATCCCCGGCTTTCAGAAGCGCTGGCTGTCGCGGTGTGAGTTGCCGACCGACCACCAGACATGGCCTCGAGCAGAAGGAAGCAAGACGAGAAACATTTGAAGATTCTACGCGACCTCGGCTCCCAGGCGGCCAATAGGACATGCTTCG
>NC_091585.1:14392478-14393939 GCF_042767895.1 Penaeus vannamei
AGGGAGAGGGAGAGGGAGAGGGAGAGGGAGAGGGAGAGGGAGAGAAGGGGATGAAGGGGGAGGAACCAAGTAGACGCCTGGCACAACGTCACACAGACTGTCACTGACCCATTGAGTAAGGGAGGCGGGGGTGCAGCAAGCCAAGTACATTGGGTATGTGTGTCTGTTTGTGTCCGTGCTCATATATCCTGCCCGGGAGACCAGAGCCTTAATTAGTCTTTGGACGTAGTGCAGAGCAGAACCTTCCAATAAGTGTGAGTGACGAACTAGTGTGGTTGTGTTTAGGTCCTCTTCTTAAGGTGTTTTATTTGTTTGTTTTTATGTTTTGGGGAATGTGGTTGTTATTGTTATTTATCATCATTTATGTATGCATATACCTGTTATATGATAGATATATCTCTATATAGTGATATAACTTATTTATAAGTCAAATTATCTTTTTTTTCTTTGAGTATGTGTATTTGTTTATTGTATATATATATATATATATATATATATATATATATATATATATATATATATATATATATATATAATATATATATATGTATATATATATATATATATATATATATATATATATATATATATATATATATATGTATTTAATGCATAAGTATGTATATGTGTGTGTGTGAAAGATTGATTCATAGATTGGTAGTTAAGGGGAAAATGGGCCTCTTATCAGAGAGGCAGGCAGGCAGGCAGGCAGGCAGGCAGGCAGGCAGGCAGGCAGGCAGGCAGGCAGGCAGGCAGGCAGGCAGGCAGGTAGGCATGAACACAGGCAGGCAGGCAGGCAGGCAGGCAGGAAGGTAGGCAGGCAGGCAGGCAGGCAGGCAGGCAGGCAGGCAGGCAGGCAGGCAGGCAGGCATGAAGGCAGGCAGGCAGGCAGGCAGGCAGGCAGGCAGGCAGGCAGGCAGGCAGGCAGGCAGGCAGGCAGGCAGGCAGGCAGGCATGAAGGCAGGCAGGCAGGCAGGCAGGCAGGCAGGCAGGCAGGCAGGCAGGCAGGCATGAAGGCAGGCAGGCAGGAAGGAAGGAAGGTAGGAATGCAGGCAGGCAAGCAGGTAGGCAGGCAAGTAGGTAGGCAAGCAGGCAGGTAGGAAGTCGGGCAGGCAGGCAGGCAGGCAGGCAGGCAGGTGGGAAGGTAGGCAGGCAGGCAGGTGGGAAGGTAGGCATGCAGGCATGAAGGAAGGTTGGCAGGAAGGTAGACAGGTAGGCAGGCAGGCTGGCAGTCAGGCAGGCAGGAAGTCGGGCAGGCAGGCAGGCAGGCAGGCAGACAGGCAGACAGGCAGACAGGCAGACAGGCAGGCAGGCAGGCAGGCAGGCAGGCAGGCAGGCAGGCAGGCAGGCAGGCAGGCAGGCAGGCAGGCAGGAAGGCAGGCAGACAGGTAGTCAGTTAAACAGGCTGGCAGGCAGACAGGTAGTCAGTCAAACAGACAGGCAGGTAAGCACAAATGGATA
>NC_091585.1:14394439-14396939 GCF_042767895.1 Penaeus vannamei
TGTGATTCTCCAGTTGTTAGGTGAACATGATTTTTGGGGGATTTTCTATTGTCTGCTTTTATCTAAAAAAAAGAAAAGAAAAAAAGAGAGGGAAAAAAAAAAAATATATATATATATAAATGTATATATATATATATATATATATATATATATATATATATATATATATATATATATATATATATATAAGTACACAAGAAATCTATCAAAGGTAATACTCTTCCATGCTAATTGATTCCAGCACTAGATATTGATAGATAAATTTATGAAGAGAATATTCCGATCTGTGTGATATTTCATGCAAAAAAAAAAGAACTAGATTATATTCTCTGCATTCAAATCGAAAACACTCTGAAGGAACGAAACCTCGCTTATGTAGTTGTTCAGAATAAACCAAAGTTGGATATAGGACAAAGAAGATGCAACGGCCGTGCACCATGTAGAAAGGTCTTACTCTATTCTCTTGCACTCTTGGCTTCTCTCTCTTTTCGACCAACCTATGAAATTTGGCATCAGCGTATTCTTGGTAGATGCTAAATGCTCACCTTTGTAATGCCACTTCATTAGTTGTCAGATGTTCCTGTTGATCTTGATAAATTTCTGTCATATCCAAGAGGAGTTTGGCAGCTGTGATGAATCCTGTGCAGTGATGTATATTTTTTTAATTTTATTTCTTTCATGGAAGAAATTTTGTAATATCTGTCTGTAAGCATATGAATAATGTACGTGGTTAAGATCACCCTTTAGTAGTTTGTTATTTCTGTTATTCTTTTTTTATGATTCTATTGTAGCCCATTTTGCAATAGATCCAGCAAGCTAAAAGAACACTATGGAAACTAGGCAACAACTCTATGCCATTGTTGAGATCTATAACTTGTAGAAATGTAGAACTTTTCCGTATGGTCATATCTTAACACATATTCACAAGATACAGAAGGCTTCATAAAAAGATACAGCTTCTGGAAATAGGTTTCATTATTTTCTGTTTACTGATTTTGCTAGAACTATGCAGCTGTGGAGTGTAATTCCCTTGTTGGATGCAAGTTGTTTGTATAAGTGGTTGAGAGCTTGACTAAATCTTTACCACTTATCAAAGTGTGTGAAAAGGCTTCCACTTTCCAGTTGTAAAGCTCTCAGGACCTCTGATCACTAGACAGTCCAGATTGCTTGCGTGAGTTCACAGTTGCATTGTAATTTCTGAGTTCACAGTTGCATTGTAATTTCTTAATTATGTGGCAAAATCATAATTAAGGGAGTCAGAATTCCATAATTACCTCAATATCAGAATTACACTGCATTGTCATAATTATCCTATGATATGATAATTACATTAGAATGTTGGAATTTCTTCACAGTATTACAGTTTTCTTGTGGTGTTACATGTGATTACATACATATTGCCTTCACAGAATGCAGCATCGAGTGCCAGTGCTGGAGGCAAGAACTCGACAACAAAGTCCTCGGCCTTATTTTGCTTGTTAGCGGATCTGGATGGTGGACAGACAGGCAATTCCTCTGTCAATGCCAATGATCCTTTTGCCTCGCCTACGAGTGCGCAGGCGCCAGCGTCCATATCGCAGCCTTCATTTGCCAATTTTGAAAATGCGAATATCTTCACGAACACTGCCGGTATGTTGATATTATTTTTTAAAAGTTCTGTTAAGTTGATTATTAGTTTAATTACTCTAGTCTATTTTTTAAAATGTTTTATTTTCAAGTGTTTTGATTGTTTTCCTTGTACAGGATTAACATGTAGCAGACAACAGAATATTGATTTTGAAAATAAAAAGAAAAGATGTGTTATTTAAGAACCATTTTCTGCTACTTAAATAGCACAAATACATTGGAATTCAATCTTTAACTCTCTGGTGCTGGGGCATGTCTGTGGAAGTGTGATCAGACGTTGAGCTTTGCTCCCCTTGTCCACAAACCTGTTTTTCCTCGACCCGAGTTCAATCTGCAGCTCCTTCATGTTGCCAGCTTACAATGCCACCCTTAGTTTGGCTTAGTTCATGTGTAACTATATCCACAGACTACCATACGTCCTCAGCCATGCACCAGCCACAGGGAGGAGATAAATTGCTTAAATCCGAGTCTTTAGGGGATAAATCCAACATAAAAAGAAAAATTCAGGGGTAGAATATGAATGGAGAGTAGTAAAAGGGGTCTAAAATCTTACATTATGGTTTGATTATGAATTTATTTTTAAAGATTGTATCTGTGCAAGAGTCTTTGTTCTTTTTTGAGTCTTGCCATGTCTTGCCATCCTAGGAAAGAAGAAAATATTAGGAGGATGGGAAATACAGTGCTGTGCATGCTGAGGAAATGCTTATATAAATAAGGTTTTGAGTTTATGGTGGTGATGTCTGGTATTTACTGTATTTCGTGTTTATGAGGAAAGGGAATTGATCTTGTCTTTTTTGTGATCCTTTTTTTATTTTTGCCGCCTGATGTGTGTAAATTTTTTGTAATTTCGGAATGTCTGTCTTTTTGTAAGGCT
>NC_091585.1:14416939-14419439 GCF_042767895.1 Penaeus vannamei
TGCCCATTAGTGTACATCCATAGAGTGGGCCTATCAGCTGATCCACCAAAACAAAACCTGTCAGCACATGGCTAAGTGCAACATGATGTATAACATAGTTGACACATGCCTGTGTGTGTGCTTGCATTTTTAGGATAACTCCTTCACTTGCCTCGGTTAAATCCCTGGTCAAAACTATCCTTTTTTCAGAGGCATTTTATTTGGTATTTAGGGAGGGGGGTGGATGCAAACCAAGTGGCAGGAAATATGGTTTGTCTCTTCTATTTTCTTTATTCATTTCTCTCATTAGCACTTTCTTTTTCTATGCCTCTATATTTTTCCTCCTTTTCTTTCATTTTGTTTTGTCGCAAGAAAAATGAGAAGAAAAAATGGATGGAACTATGACATATTAAGCCATTTTGTTTGTATTGCTTTTCTTTCATCTTTTCTTTCTATCATTCTCTCTTCGACCTTTTCCCTTTCAGCTTTCTCTCTAGTCTCTCCATTCCAGCTCTTTCCCTTTTCTCACAGATCCTCTCTCATCCCCCTCATCTTATCTAGGTCTCATCTTCCCCATCTTTCCCCTTTCCCTTTCATCTCTTTTCCTCTTGCCATCCTACACTCAACTTCCCCCCCCCACCCTTTTCCGTCACTGAAAGTAATGTACAATGACTGTGCCTAACCTCAAGTCTCCCCCCCCATGCTTCCAGCCCCGGACCCAAACTTCAACCAGTTCAGCCCCAGTGGACCTATGAACGGGACGGCTGCAGCGGCGGCTGCTGCTACAACCAACAACGGGGCTTGGGCCAGTTTCAGCCAGCAGCCACCACAGCAACCACAGCCCAATCCCAAAATGCAGTGGATGACCAGCAACGGAACAGCAAACCCTTTCATGGTATGTTTTGACATTTGTGTGTGTGTGTGTGTGTGTGTGTGTGTGTGTGTGTGTGTGTGTGTGTGTGTGTGTGTGTGTGTGTGTGTGTGTGTGTGTGTGTGTTTGTGTCTGCGTGCGTGCTTGCGTGCTTGTAGACATTGTTTCTCATTCATTTTCAATAAAAGTGTCTAAAAAGTCCTGACTATCATGTCTAATGTATTTTGTCTATGCTTTTATTAATTTTTAAATCCCTTTGAACATTTCTTTTCGTTTCAGGCTGCCCCACAGCTGCCTTCCAATGGCACCTCCTACAACCCGTTCCTGTGAGAGTCCTCGCAGCCTCCGCAAGATCTTCCTACGACAGGGACATGTCTGTGACACGTTTATCTATTGCCAATGACCGATGACCCCAGCCATCTTTTCCTTGAATACTCAGTTAATTTAATGTTTTTTTTGGTAATTTATGCAGTGGTGTTTTACGGAAAAAAATCCATGTTGCCAATCACAGTTCAGTTCTCGATATGAAAGTATATAATCATTATGAAGAGCGGAAAGAATAATGTATGATAATTATAAAGACTAGAGAAGCAAAAACAAACAACTGTGAGCAACGCAGGTTTTTAGCTTATAAGAGTTTTTAAACGCTTCAGTGTCGAGTTTAGGGTCTGAGTACCACAATGGTCTTCTTTTCCTCTTCTGTGTAAAAAGGTTAATTATTGGGATCATGGGGACTGGTGGGCATTTTTTATGTAGTGTAGAAAGTAAGTGCTAAAGCATCCTCATTGGGCTATGACCTGCTCTTTGGTCATGGGGAAAAGTTACAAACAACACATTAAATATAAGCCTGTTGACTATACTGATGCATTGTACAGAATCAAAATTGCCCAGATTTTGCTGTAATAATCAATTCAGTGCCCTTACTTCACATGTCCACTCCTATTCACCCTTCCCTTCCCCCATTTCTTTTCTTTCTCTCCCTCCCCTCCCCTCTCCTCCCCTCCGCTCCCCTCCCCTCCCTCCCCCCTTCTCCCTCTCCCTGTCTCCCTCCCCCTCTCTCTCACCCTCTCCCATGTATTTAATCCACCCTTCTCCATTTATACTCTTTATAGTCCTTCCACCACTCTGTGAGGAATGGAATGTGACCATTTATTTTCCTGTGGTGTTACAGGTGCAAATCACAGAACAAAATCATATTACTTGTAGATAAGATTTCACCTTTGTTGCTCATAATTTCATTGCATTATAGTCATTGTGTTTATTTAATGAACTTGTTGAAGGGCAGTTTTCACACATGTCCAGAATGTGAAGCTTGGGCATTGGTGTTAAAACAAACAAAGAAACAAAAAAATATGTAATTGAATGTCCAAACTCACATTAAAACCACAGATGTTTGCAGGAGTTCAGGTTGGTGCTTCCGGTCTTGAATGTGAGTGCATGAAGGAACAAACAGCATCTTTCGTTAACATAATTTAGGGTATTGGAGTCTGTCAGCAGTTTTCCAAGAGAATATGCAGACGTTTATAATTTCTCTCTTTTCTTTGCTGTTTTTTTTTCCATGATCTGAGTCTTTCAAGGACTTTTCAGTTCTTTATCATAATTTTTTTTTTATATGATAAAGTGTATCTTGCAACACAAACCAGGAACAGT
>NC_091585.1:14425860-14430860 GCF_042767895.1 Penaeus vannamei
CCATATATAAGTTTTATTTCACCCTTCAATATATCCACTATTTTTTTGTAACACAAATGCTATGGATTTCTTTTTGGTGTGCAGTGTCCTTTTTCCATATTCCATTTTTATCATGGCCCTAGGCAGGATTATATACATTTAATCACAAGACCCTAAAAAAAAATTATATACATTCCAAGAGCAGAGAATAATGAAAAAAACAATTATGTACATACTGCATATTACTGACATATATCAAAACCCTTGCAGTATTGTAATGTTTTTTATCTGTATCCCCTTTCCTGTGAGTGAGGGATGATCTTGCAAAGCGTCAACCAGTTTCTTCATTCTTGGCTTTGTGGCAATCATATAGCACCGTTGCCTATGCTTCAGAAGTTTATGACAATTAGATATTGTCAATGATGATATTTGGGCCAAAATAGTGATACCTCTGAGAACGATGTAATAGCCAATCCTGTGATTCCCCCCCCCCCCCCCCATCAGCACCTTTAATAACCTGCACACTACATTGCCAAAACATATATAGACTTTTTTTTTTTGCAAAAAGGACCCTCTTTGGGAGCCATCGTCCCCACTTTGGGAAACAGAGCGTCCTATGACAGCTATATCACCTGCTATGGTAATTCAATTCCTAACCCCTTCAGTATTGTTTTGAAAGCGCTAATGTCGGCTTCAATGTCGGCTTTCCTTCCCACCACTCCCAGATACCGACTCCTCTTAGCAACTCCCATCTTGAGGTCGAAATTGGCGTCCTTGACGAGATGTTTTTCTCTAATTTCGTGATCAGTGCCAAGATGACGGCATTGCGGACACGGGTTGTTCCCCTCAGTGGCGTGAAACTGAGACGTCTTTTTACTCTTCAGATAGGAAACTGCTCCTACTGCCACTGTTGCACCTATAAATAACCCATATATAGCTGGAATAGATATTTGCATTTCCCCTGCTTTCTCTGCAGCATTCATCACGAATGCAGAAAGTATAGTACCTGCAGCTGTTATAAACTGCCTAATATATCCGGTATTCCATTGCCAAGAATGAGACTTGTGGTCACTTTTACACTCAGACTGACACACACGTTGGCACTTGATACAGAAGTGGCAGTGTTTGCCATCATCCAAAACTATGTAATTTCCGCTAACATCCACCTCCCTTACATTACTCCAGTCAACTCCAGACGACTCCTTAACCAGTTTGCTATGTTCCTGTTTTGAGTCATACTTCAGGCTATTGAGCAAAAGTCTCCCCGTGATATTGAGATGCACAGCCTCTCTCTGATTCAGAGAATCGAGGAGTTTCTTGTGACTGTCTACCATGTCTCCCCACTGATCCGTGTACCTTCTCTGCTTATCACCTTGCGGACAAGGTAAGTAAATAGGCTCATTATTAAAGAAGAATACGTCTCGATAGAATATTCCTGCTTCTTCAATAACTCTCAGGGCATTTGTATTTTCACTGACTGCAAATGTCATGAGAACGTCTGTTAAGGCGTTGGTGTCAAAGCACAGAAGATTTCTGATCATCCGAAGGATTTTTCTGTTTTTCTCAGTATACCTGAGGTCTGAAGCTTTCCAAACTATACCAATGCTGTTAAGATGTTTAATCCAAGTTTCATCTGACAAGTAAAACCGGAGAAAACTGTCATTAATTTTATCCAAGTCTTGGCCTCCTGTGTCACCGAATCCCGGCGTATCAATTATCATATAATTGTACTCATATGGCATCCCATTTTGATGGTATATCAAGTACACTGATATATATTCCGTCTGACTGTATATTTGACTCTTATCGGCTTGGTCCATCTGGTCCTCCAACTTGAGTCTAATTCTGTCCTCTCTTTCAACACCAAAGACCCTGTTGAGGAAAGCGTTGCAGAACAAGGTTTTGCCACTCCCGGTCTCCCCCAGCAAGAGCATCGCCTTCACTTCTCGGTCGTTCTCAGGCCCAATGGCGAACACACGCACCTTGTTCTTCTTATCTTCGTGCTTCATTTCCGGCTGAAATTGGTACACAGTGAAGCTGCGCGTGTCTTCTAAACGCACAGCATTTTCCTCGACCCATTTTTGGAGTTGGGGATCCATCGCTGCAAGAACAATTTGCAAATATTATGTCAGATGCCAATTAAATATATATATATATATATATATATATATATATATATATATATATATATATATATATACGCAGCAAAGTGTTGCAAATGAATTATGAATATTATCAGCAGCTCAGGAGAACTTAATTTGGCACGGTGTTTAAGAAAGAAATCTGCTCACAGGTTGGAAACGGAAACGCATGCCCCCAAAATAACATTTACAAAGAGAAAAACAAAAGTGGCATGAACAGAAGAGCGCAAAGAGCACAGGCGCAGAGGCAGATACCCCACACGAAGGATTGTCGAATAGTCGAAAACAGAAGCCGGTGTTTTCAGTTGAATTTGGATATGCAAGTGGTCAATTTATGTATCTATATGATGATTTTTTATGATTCGCATCTATATTCTACCCTACACTTAGACGGCGTCTGTCCAAAACACATCCGACCTTATTTTTTTGGCACCATGAACGGCCGAAAGGGGCGACTGTCGTGAATGGTAGGGGAGTCGAAGACGGGAAATGCTTTGCGTGGTATTGCCGTAAAGTATGGTTAGTACTGCATTTTTCGTTTTTTTTACGTTTTACTTGGTGTATTTCAACGTTTCTCAACCTGGTGGATTTTCGTGAAAATATTACAATAATACTGAAGTATTTTACAATTTTACCAAATGTTTTTCTTTCATAAAACCAAATATATTCTGATAACCGGCTTCGGCAAATGCAGTATCTTTCTCGATATTTGAAAAATGGCACATTATCCTGCATTGTGTCAGAACTGGGCAACAGTTGATGACAACGCATAAGCGGCCGTACTTATCTTTGAATTCGTGGAGCGACTCCTTATCGCCGGAGAATCGACCACGTACTGAACCTGTTCTCTTTCCTGTTCCTTTCACCGTTTTAACCGTACCGGATGTGACACTCGGCAAATACATACTTCAAGTGATTACTGTGGTTTTCATGGTGGCAATACCCTGCAGTTAATAAAATACCGTGCATTTATGATGAAATATCCGAAAACTCCATTTAGACAAAGGCATAAGGATCTCCCGTCTTTTTACCATCGTCTCTCGTGGGGCCCGGCAAGCTTTAAAGACACTCCAGGGCTTGAGGAACACTGGTCTATTCCATGCCCTGGCCACTGTATGACGCAGCTTCTCGAAATAACTTGCTAAACTAAGAGTGTCTCCACTGCAGCGAAGTTCATCTCGCCAGGTCGGTCTATCGACCATCTTCAGGCTCATTATAAATGGCTGTCGAAGCTTATTATTAATTATGCAATACTATGATCAAAGCATCGAGAAATTTACCTTACGTACGCTCTCTTCGGCTGTGTTCTCCCTGCAAGCGCTAATGAACTACTGATAAGTTGTCTTACTGATAAGTCTGTTACTTGCTGCCTCCCCCCCCCCCTCCCAATCCCTTGCTCGTTGTTGTCGGGGGAGGGGGGGGGCTGAGGAGGCGGAGACTGTGGCCAAATGTATGCCTTGGACCTCAGCCCTCGCCTCAACTAATTTTGCATGGTCTTTTCTTCTCCCCCTTTCCTTTTCCTTCTCTTCTTCCCCCTTTTCTTCCTAAGGTGTGAGAGCCATGCTGAAAAGATAAAAGGCTGGGTTTGTCAGTCCTGAACGGCCTTCGTACTCCGTTTGCTCTTCCCTCTTCACTCTCTTCACAACCATGCTAACCTACAGTGCTCTACAACCCTTGGCATATCGCATTTTGTCTTAATCGTTAAATAAATGTTACCCTTTTCGCCACAATACTTTATCCTGTGCCATATGACCTTTGGTGTATGGCACACTTATATGTTTTGGCCATTAATCATTCTGGAAATCCACAGACATTGCCTTATGAACCAAGAAACTTGTCTAACCTATCGCTCTGTTTTGAATACGCCGCTAACGACCTTAGATGTGGACGCGACAGAGAAAATCAGAAAATAAAATATCTGATCCAAAGAGCACGGGAGAATCTTAAAAAAGAAACAGTAGCAGTCGCTTTCACAAGATGGAATATTGCCATTGCTATAATTTTTTTTCTCTCTTACATTTCAAGTCGTATCTTATCTGGATTTCTGTATATTTTAAAACTGCCCAGCTGGTCTAGTTGGTGGTTAAATATCACCATTGAATTAGTCCATTTCTCTTCATTATTGTCTTTTATCATAATTTTATGCGTTTTTCTCACTGATCTAAAAAAAGACGATCGAGCATCTATTGTTTACTCGGTGAAGCCAAATTCAGCGGTCGCCATCTTACTCGGACCCTCAGAGCTGTGGGGCCGGGAATAGAATGCCAGATGATAATTTAACGGATTTTGGAGGCTCCGTGGGGCAGGCATTCAATACCTATGATAGTTGATAAATATTTTCTGATATAAAGATCAAAATTAGACTGATTTACAACAACCGCTGGGAATTAATGTTTTTGCAACATGATAGAATTGGGCCGAGGCAGGTTCTGACTGTTCTAAGACACGTTTTGACGTAGTGGTGCGGCCTAAAACCTCCGATAAACAAATGTTAGGCTTTTATTTATCATCTAAATTGATTTCCCAAGCTAAAGAAAACATTTTCCGTAAGGATGTTCCGAAAATGTTGCCAGTAAATTACCTATCTCGGTAAACTTGATTCAATAGATTAAAAAACACAAGAGACCCATTTTCTGTCATATGTTACCTCATCCAAATCAAAATAATTTAAGTTTCATGCACGATGGACATAGGCCTACATCGCAGCAACTAAAAGCTCCATACGAGTGAAATATCCTTAGAAACTATCTTTTTCGGGCAGATTCTTCGTCGCTGCTGCCTTCACTGTCACCTCTTTCCCCCTTTCTCTTCCGTGTGACGCAGCCGATTGCACAGCACTGCGTTCCTCGTTTCCCAGTCACGATTCCTTCAGTGCTGACT
>NC_091585.1:14445860-14455860 GCF_042767895.1 Penaeus vannamei
AAGTTGAGATATCCAGGCCGGTATTTCTATACTGGTGTTGTTGAACTTCGAGAGATGTAGGTAATGTAGTCAGTTTATGTATTATTTAGTTAACATTTCTGATCCTGATTTTTTTTTTTTTTTTTTTTTTTTTTTGCCACAGAAAGGCTCCATATTCAAAATTTCAAAATAACGAGGATTAACGCAATTTATGTATCGCTCATTTATCGCTTTATTACTGATTCCTTTCACAAGAAACTCATAAATCTCTAAACGAGTGTATTCTCCTCACGTTTAATCAATCTTTCCATGTGTAACACCACAAAACAACCTCATGAACCACCAATTTACACTTATGAGACTTAAACCCAGCTACAAGAAGTGTAAATCCCCCCCCCCTCCCCCTCCCCCCCACTCTGACTTCATGCACGATAGTCTAACGCCCGTAGGCCTACATGCTGCCGCAATTTCCTTTTTTCTTTTTTAATTTTCTCCTCTGTGTCTTCTCATCCCTATGTCTCTTCGCCATCTATGCCTCTTCCAAGATTCATTCCCGAGTACCTGAGAATTCGCTCCATAAGACAACGGTTTTTTTTTTATATTTCGTGCCACTCGCCTTCGCACCCTCCCGCCTTGTCTTCCTTATATTATCATTAATATTATTATCGTGATTATTAGTATTATTATCGTCATTATGATCACCACCATCACATCCTCATCCTCATTATCATCACACCATAATCCTCACTATCACATCATCCTCATTATCATCACATCCTCATCCTCATTATCATCACGATCATCCTCCTCATTATCATCACCATTATCACATCCTCATCCTCATTATCATCACCATCCCCATCCTCATTATCATCACATCAAACTCCTCACCATCACTCCACAATCCTCACTATCATCACACCATAATCCTCACCATCACATCATCATCCTCATTATCATCACTATCATTACACCATAATCCTCACTATCACATCATCCTCATTATCATCCCATCACAATCCTCACCATCACATCCTCACTACCATCCCATCACAATCCTCATCACCACATCCTCATTATCATCCCATCATAATCCTCACCACCACATCCTCCTCCTCGTCACTACCATCACATCACAATCCTCACCACCACATCCTCACTACCATCCCATCACAATCCTCACCATCACATCCTCACTACCATCCCATCACAATCCTCACCACCACATCCTCCTCCTCGTCACTACCATCACATCCTCCTCCTCACTACCATCCCATCACAATCCTCACCATCACATCCTCATAACCATCACCACATCCTCATTATCATCCCATCACAATCCTCACCATCACTCCACATTCTTCAATACCATCCCATCACAATCCTCACCATCACATCCTCCTCCTCGTCACTACCACCACATCATCATCCTCATTATCCTATCACAATCCTCCCCACCACGCCCTCCTCCTCCCCACCATTTCCCAGACTGCTTCGAGAAGGGCGAGCGGTGCACGGCGGACGCCCAGTGCACCACCCTCACGGACCACGCCCACTGCAGCGGGGTGTGTTCGTGCGTCCCTTGGTACCAGGACGCGGGGCCGGGATGCGAGCCACGTGAGTACCGCCGCTTGGACTCTGTCTGCTTAGTGTGAGTGGAAACTGTTAGAAAACAAGGACAAGAAAACAAGGATAAGGGATAAAAAACAAGGACGAAGGATAAAAAACAAGGACAAAGGATAAAAAAACAAGGATAAGGGATAAAAACAAGGACAAGGGATGGAAAACAAGGACAAAGGATAAAACACAAGGACGAAGGATAAAAGACAAGGACAAAGGATAAAAAACAAGGACGAAGGATAAAAAACAAGGACGAAGGATAAAAAACAAGAACGAAGGATAAAAAACAAGGACGAAGGATAAAAGACAAGGACGAAGGATAAAATACAAGGACGAAGGATAAAAGACAAGGACGAAGGATAAAAGACAAAGACGAAGGATAAAAGACAAGGACAAAGGATAAAAAACAAGGACAAAGGATAAAAAACAAGGACAAAGGATAAAAGACAAGGGCAAAGGATAAAAAAAACAAGGACAAAGGATAAAAAACAAGGACAAAGGAGAAAAGACAAGGACGAAGGAGAAAAAACAAGGACGAAGGATAAAAGACAAGGACGAAGGATAACAAACAAGGACGAAGGATACAAGACAAGGACGAAGGATAAAAAAGGACGAAGGATAAAAAACAAGGACGAAGGATAAAAGACAAGGACGAAGGATAAAAAACAAGGACGAAGGATAAAAAACAAGGACGAAGGATAAAAGACAAGGACGAAGGATAAAAGACAAGGACGAAGGATAAAAACAAGGACGAAGGATAAAAAACAAGGACGAAGGATAAAAAACAAGGACGAAGGATAAAAAACAAGGACGAAGGATAAAAGACAAGGACAAAGGATAAAAAACAAGGACAAAGGATTTTAAAAACAAGGACAAAGGATTTTAAAAACAAGGACAAAGGATAAGAAAAACAAGGACAAAGGATAAAAAACAAGGACAAAGATTAAAAAAGCAAGGACAAAGGATAAAAACAAGGACAAAGGATTTCAAAACAAGGACAAAGGATTAAAAAACAAGGACAAAGGATAAAACACAAGGACAAAGGATTTTAAAAACAAGGACAAAGGATAAAAAACAAGGCCAAAGGATAAAAAACAAGGACAAAGGATAAAAAACAAGGGCAAAGGATAAAAAAACAAGGACAAAGGATTTTAAAAACAAGGACGAAGGATAAAAAAACAAGGACAAAGGATAAAAGAAAAGGACAAAGGATAAAAGACAAGGACAAAGGATAAAAAACAAGGACAAAGGATAAAAAACAAGGACAAAGGATAAAAGACAAGGACAAAGGATAAAAGACAAGGACAAAGGATAAAAAAACAAGGACAAAGGATAAAAAAAACAAGGACGAAGGATAAAAGACAAGGACAAAGGATAAGACAAGGACAAAGGATAAAAGACAAGGACAAAGGATAAAAAACAAGGACAAAGGATAAAAGACAAGGACGAAGGATAAAAGACAAGGACAAAGGATAAAAAAACAAGGACAAAGGATAAAAGACAAGGACAAAGGATAAAAAACAAGGACAAAGGATAAAAGACAAGGACGAAGGATAAAAAACAAGGACGAAGGATAAAAAACAAGGACAAGGGATAAAAAACAAGGACAAAGGATAAAAAACAAGGACGAAGGACAAAAAACAAGGACAAAGGATAAAAGACAAGGACAAAGGATAAAAGACAAGGACAAAGGATAAAAAAACAAGGACAAAGGATAAAAGACAAGGACGAAGGATAAAAAACAAGGACGAAGGATAAAAAACAAGGACAAGGGATAAAAACAAGGACAAAGGATAAAAAACAAGGACGAAGGACAAAAAACAAGGACAAAGGATAAAAGACAAGGACAAAGGATAAAAGACAAGGACAAAGGATAAAAAACAAGGCCAACGGATAAAAAACAAGGACAAAGGATAAAAAACAAGAACAAAGGATAGATTTTTTTCTTACATACAAGCGCTGAATATATCAGTGTGGCACATTAGTCCCTAGGGAGATTATGTAATGTGGAATAGTATGTTTTTTTTTTTTTTTTTTTTGGCGACGGTGTAGATATACGGCTGTGCTGAAATTGGCGCCAAAATGAACTTGTATAAGTATATCATTATCATCGATTGATTCTCATGTATGTATATATGGGAGTTTTTCTTAATAAAGCCAGAAGATCGTGGATCTCGGAAAATATCTCTAAAATGCTAAAGATTCCCACAGGGGGAGCTACCTATTCCTCCCTACTGCCTAGCTCAATGAAATAAAATTCTGCCGTGACACAGAAACGGGTAAAAAAAAGTGTGTTTCTCTCTTCTAACTCTACACAATTGGCCATTTTGTTAGAATTGTGCGAGGCTCGACCCAATCTGCCAATTCGTATACTTGCAATGCATAGATAAAGAAATAAATGCATATTTATCAGTCTAGACATGCATATCAACCTGGCAAATAGATGGTTAAATGTGTATTTATCAAATATATAGACAGATATGCCTTTATTTCTGCGTCTGAATTTATGAACATTCATTGGGTCGGGACTGGCACAATTTTAACATACCGGCCGATTGAATCTCCACACATTCGGACATACACATCCTCAGAATTAAATGTATATCTGTCTATATATCTGATATCTACCAATCGATATATCTGTCAGGTAGATGTGTGTCAAGACTGATAGATATGCATTTATTTATGTGTATGCACATGTCCGTATAATGAATGTTTATTGGGTCGGGCACAATTTTAATAAACCGGCCTAAAAACACACACACACACACACACACACACAAAACGGAATCCTCCCTTCCACGCTCATCCCCGCAACCCCAACAGCCTAACTGCCTAACCTCCCCACCCCCTTCAACGCTCCAGGACCGGTAGCTCTGGGCGGCGCATGCGTGGTGAGCGAGCAGTGCGCGGCGGCCACCATGTTCGCCGAGTGTGACCCGGTCTCGTCCACGTGCAGCTGCCCTGCTGACATGTACCAGGACGGAGTCAGATGCAGGCACGGTAGGCAGCTAGAGGAGAAGGGTTGGTGCTGTGAGAGTAGCCGAGCGGGAAGCATTGTTTCTTTCTGTCTCTCTCTCTGTCTGTCTTTCTCTCTCTCTTTTCCTTTCTCTCTCTCTCTCTCTTTCCCTTTTCTCTCTCTCTCTCTCCCTTTCTTTCTTTCCCTTAATCTCTCTCTCTCCCTTTCTTTCTTTCCCTTTCTCTCTCTCTTTCCCTTTATTCTCTCTCTCTCTCATTTCTTCCTCTGGTTGTTAGAAGAAAGTAGGTATTTTAGACTGTATATATACTAACCTTATAACAGTACTGAAATGGTTAAATCAAAGAAAACAAGACAAGCATACCTGTATATACAAGCACAAACACAGTAGCGTGTACACAAAAATGAAAATGGAAACAGCCACAGTTGTAAAGGAAAATAAATTATTACGTTTCGAATACTTCTCGAGTTCCTACTCAGACGAAAAAAATCGAAATGGTCCATTTTCTCGTCTGGGGAGAAACTCGTGAAAGAATTCGAAACGGAATCATTTATTTACATTTCTTAGCATGTCTGTTTTCCTTCTCATTCCTGTATATAAAAAAAAAATCTCTTCACCGACAGATTTTTCGGCATCTGGATTCTCTCTTTACGACGGCCGCTGGGTCCTTGTTCGGTCGGGCCTTATTCCGATCAGCTGGGACTTGGCTCTCCTTTACTGCAACAACAGATACGCAAATATGTTTATCCCAAGGAGCTCCTCCGATTGGTCTTGGATGATGAGTAAAATGGGCATTTTAGATTTCGGCTGTTTCGTGCCCATCAATGACAAGGCTGTGGAGGGACAGCTTGTTTGGAACGACGGAACATGTTGGTACCCCTGTTTGGCCGCCCTTGTTGTGCTTCCTTCTAAACGAATCCTCTATTTTGCTGTTACTTTGTTTTGCTGTGCTTTCTTCTCCTAAACGAATCTATTTTGCTGTTACTCTGTGTTTTTCGTTGTTTTCTATTCCAAAACGAATCTTCTATTTTGCTGTCACTTTGTTTTGTTGTTTTCTTCTCCAAAACGAATCTATTATGCTGTCACTATGTGTTTTGATGTGCTTTCTTCTCCTAAACGAATCTATTTTGCCGTTACTGTGTTTTGTTGTGTTTTCTTCTCCAAAACGAATCTTCTGTTATGCTGTTACTATTTTTTCGTTGTATTTTCTTCTCCAAAACAAATCTATTTTGCTGTCACTATGTGTTTTGTTGTGCTTTCTTCTCCAATACGAATATATTATGCTATTCCTTTTTTCTCTTTTTTGTGTCTTCTCCAAAGCAAATTATCACTATGAGTTTTATTGTTTTCTTCTCCAAAACGAATCTTCTGTTATGCTGTTACTCTTTTTTCGTTGTATTTTCTTCTCCAAAACGAATCTATTATGCTGCCACTATGTGTTTTGTTGTTTTCTTCTCTCCCCAAAAAACTTCTATCATGCTGTTGCTATGTATTCTATGTTTTTCTGCATGTGTTCTTTGAGATTTTACCGGGTTGTTTTTTTTTATTATTTTTATGATGCATATTTCTGTTTTTTTTTTCTCTCTCTCTTTATATTTGTTACTATTTTTAGACCCTTTAATAGATCAGTTTTCGAATATTATTTTACCAATATGTGTGAATTCTAATGATAGGAATAATAGTAGTGATATTGATGATGATAATGATAATAGAATGATTAATGATAATGATAATGATAATAACGATGGTAATAAATTATGATAATACAATAATGATAATAATAGTAATGATAATGATAATAACAATCACAAGACTACTACTATAATAAAGATAATAGTAATGATGATAATGATGGTGATAATGAAAATAATAATGATAATAACAGTAATAATAATCATGGTCATCATAATAATTACAATGATGATTATAGGAAGTTATGGTAATAATAATGATCAAATTTATAATAACAATAAAAATGATAATGATACTAATGATAATAGTATTGTTTCAAATAATAATGGTAATAAAAATGATGATAATAAGAACAATGATATTTATGATAGTAATACAATTAATACAATAGTAATGATAATTTCAATAATTATAACTACAACAATAGTGAAAGTGATATTCATAATAGTAATAATGATGATAATGATAATCATAGTATTAATTATGATGATAATAATGATAGTAATGATAATGTTAATGACTAGTAATAATGATAATGATTATACTAATAGAGACGATGATAATGATGGAAATAATATCAATATCAACAATGAAATTGATTAAGATAACGATAAAGAATAGTAACAATAATATTAACGATAATTCTAATGATAATAATAACACTAAAGATGATAATACCAATGATAATGATAATTCTAATGATAATATTGATACTAAAATAATGAAAATAGAAGCAATGATAGTAATAATCATGATAAAGATGATAGTAATAATAATTATAATAGTGATAATGATAATGGTAATAACTAATAATAATGAGTATAGTAATAATAACGATGACAATAATGACTGTGATAATAAACATTACAATAATGGTAATAACAATGATAATGATAATATTATTAATGATAATGATATGATTATGTTGATAGTAATGATAACAGTAATGACAATAATAAGAGTAACAAAAATATAATTATGATAATAATTGTAGTGATAATGATAATAATAATGGTAACGATAATAATAGTAATAACGATAGTGATAATAATAATAATAGCAATAATAATGATGATAATGATAATAATAAAAAAAAATAATCGTAATAATAATGATGATAATATTTATAATAATAATAATAATAATAATGATAGTAATAACAATGATAACCAATAGTAACAGTATTGGTTCCCCCCCCCCCCTCAGCCATAGCCGGCGACACCGTGGTAGTCTGGAACCAGAACGTCGTGGGATCCGGGAACTTCCTCCTCAACAACTGTGCAGCTGTGACCAAAATACCCTTCGTCGGTGCAAAGACATCGATGGGGCTCTGCTTTCTGCTGCTCAACTTCGTGACCGTTTGCGAGGCCATGCCGGAGGCTCTGTAGGGGAGAGGGGGAGAGGGGGAGGGGGGGAGAGGTTAGGGGTTAAGAGTGAGTTGGAGGGAAAGGGAGAAAGAATGTAGGAGGGTGGAAGGAGGGGAAGAAGAGATGGATAGGTGGGTAGAGATAGATAGAGATCAAGAGAGAGTGAGTGTATGTGCGTGTGAGAGAGAGAGAGAGAGACAGAGAGACAGAGACAGAGACAGAAAGAGAGATAGAGAGAGAGGACTGGTCAGCTTGTAGCTTGCAAAGATGCACCGCACTCTATTGCAATCGCAGTGAAAACAACTATCAGTACACCGTTGACATTACTAAAGACCAAATGAGAGACAGCGAGCGAGAACGTCTATGTGTAAGAAATCTCAAAAGTAAGACAGATAAAGAGATTAATTGAGTATCTGCGTTAAGAAAGGAGATCATGAGAAGTATGTAGATGTGCAGAGGTAGATCATGATATTTTAGAAAGTAGCAGAGGAGCAGCACAGGGCAGGTGAAGCAGGTCGGGTTATTTTAGGTGAAGACGTCATGTGAGTTTAAGTCAAGGTCGTGGGAAGCGAGGAGACCCTTCGGCAGGAGAGAAGACGAAGGCACGGTCGACATCAGGCAGCTTGTTGAAGATTCCGTCCGTCTGCGTTGCGGAGGGCACGGCGGGGATTGCTCGTCCCGCCGAAGAAGTGGCAGGCGCTGAAGACGGCAGGTTGGAGGCGCGCGAAGAGGTGGCGATTGCTCTCCTGACGCGGAGGTGGCGCTGAGGAAAGAAACGCAAACACATCGCACCGCCCATAGATTTCCTGCACATTGAAAAAGGGCAAGTTATGAGGTTATCAGAGGTAAGGAGTAGAGTGGAAGGAAAATCGTCCTCGGCCTCCCGTGCGACCTCGAGACGGGCGGAAGGCAAGAGGGAGTTCCCTTTCTCCCGGAAACAAGCAGGGTCCAGAGACCGGAGGGAAAAGCCATCCTGAAGGAGGTACTGGAAGGGAGGAACTGGAAGACCAGGTAACTCCACAGGTTGGCCAAAACCGGAGGGAGAGAGGCGGCTCCTATCAGCGCCGATGGTCCGCGAGGAGGACCCCCTTCGAAGGAGGGGATCCTACGTTCCACACAAACAGATCGGCTGGAGCAACGCGGGAGTCCTTCAGTACCGAATCGTCCGAAGACAAGCGCGGTGGAGTGTCTCAGCCATTTTCATGTTCCGGTAATTATTTCACTTTGGAAGTAAGTTGTGTAGCTGAAGTGTGAAAAAAAGCCGAGAGGTTTTTTGTGCTTAGAACTGACATGGAGGGGCGTTTCCTGTCAATGTTTGTGACAGTTAGGAGCATGAACTTTCAGGCAAGTTTGATTAATACCTTTTAGTAGATATTTGGGTCGTGTAGTTTCCTGAAAAAAAAAAAGAATAATGATGATAAAAGTAGATAAATATACCATGCGTTTCATTCCCCCTACTTTTTATCATGATATTAAAATAGACAAGATATTGTGTGCCTATTATCTGACCTTTGCGCGGCAAAAGATGAAAACCCTTCCGAAGATCGAATCTTTCGTCGTTTCGAAGACAGTTCACAAGGGTTGGAACACGGGATAAGTGTAAACACGTAAATCGCAAATCAAAATTTACACACACACACACACACACACACACACACACACACACACACACACACACACACACACACACACACACACACACACACACACACACACACACACACACACACACACATATATATACTGAATGCATATGCTATATATGAACGAATGTATACATCACAAAAATAATCTAAATCCTAAAGCAGGGGATTCAAACACGAGACCCACGGAACATTTGCTTACAATCGACCTTTTTAAACGATTAGTTACTTTTAAGATTATTACTTACGCTGTTATTTTTTTTTTTATCATTATTATTGTGTTTTTGCAATGAATTTAAATAGTCCAGGAGTGCCATACTCTACTAAATTTTAAAATTATGATCGCCATTAAAGAAAATATCGCCTTGCACAATCTATTACCATTAGTGTTCCATTTGAAAATCTGATCAGGATAACGAACGTACAAGAAAATAACAGGTTTTAACACTTGTTGGCGCTCAAGATGGTCCCTTAAAAGATCAAAGAAAAAGAAGAAAAAAAATGCTCCACTAAAAGATCAAAGAAAAAGAAAAAAAATCCACTAATTTTTTTTTTTTTTTAGTTTGGCACCCATGTTCTAAAGCTTCCATTGCAAAAAAAAGTGAAAGTAGATACGATGTGTTGCATCATATCTACTTTATGTAAAAGAATTGCCATTTATCAAACGTGCTTGCTTTATTATCATTATTGTTGTTATTTAGTTGTCATCATTATTATCATT
>NC_091585.1:14478360-14480860 GCF_042767895.1 Penaeus vannamei
TATTAGTGGAGTAAATATCTGGTTATGCATGAGGGCTATAGGGAGGGCCAGGGGGGGGGGGTAGAGAAGCTGGGGGAGGGGAAGGTGGAGAGGAGAAGAGGAAGGAGGGAGAAAAGGAGAAGAGGAAGAAAGGAGGAAGAAGGAAAAAGGGTGGAGAAAGGGGGGAAGGGAGAAAAAGGAGGAGAGGAGAAGGACGGAAGAAGGGCAAAGGAAGAAAGGGATAAAGGAGGAAGGGAGAAAAGGAAGGAAGTAGGGAGATGGAAAGGGGGAATGGAGAAAAGGAGGAGGAAGGAAGGAGGGCAAAGGAATGAAAGGATAAAAGAGGAGGGAGGGAGAGCTGGAAAGATGGAGGGAGAAGGAAAAGGGAGGGAGGAAGAAAAGGAGAGGAGGAAGGGAAGGGGTGGAGAAAGGGGGAGGAGGGAGTGAAAGAGGAGGAAGGGGGAGGAGAATAGGAAGAAACGAGAGCAAAGGAAGAAAGGGATAAAGGAAGGAGGAAGAAACAAAAGGGGTGGAGAAAGGGGGGAAGGGACAAAAGGAGGAGAAGAGAAGGACGAAAGAAGGGCAAAGGAAGAAAAGGATAAGGGGGAAAGGAAGAAAAGGAAAGAAAGAGGGAGAAGGAAAAGGAGTGGAGAAAAGGAAGAGGAGAGAAGGAAGGATGGAGGACAAAGGAAGAAAGAGATAAAGGAGTGGGAAGGGAGAAAAGGAAGGAAGGAAGGAGAAGGAAGAGATAAATGGAAGTATGCGACAGGAGAAAAGGGGGAGGGGGGTATGAAATAGGAGAAGAGAAAAGAAGAAAAGAGAAAGGGAGCATAGGAGAAAGAGAGGGAAGGGAGGAATATACAGAAGGGGGGAGGTGGAAGGAAGGGGGGAGAAGGGAATGGAAAAGAATAAATAGAAAATCAAAATGTAGGAGATGGAAAGAGATAAGAATAGGGACATGGAAGAATAGGAAGAATAGGGCGAAGGGGAAGAAGAGGATAGGAGGAAAGGAGATAAGGAAGAAGAAATAAAGAGGAAGAGGAAAGGGAGGAAGGAAGGAAAGTGAGAGTAGAAGGAAAAATGAAAAAAATGGGAGGCGAAGAAGGAGACGAAGAGAAAGAAGGGGAGTGAGGAAAATAAAGAAAAGGGGTAGAGGGAGCAGGACAGGAAGGGAAGAAGGAAGGAGAACGGGGAGGAAAAGAGAAGAAGAAGTAGGGTGAAGGAAGGAAAAAAAGAGTATGAAAGAGTCAATGAACATATGAAAGAAGATAATGGAGAGGAATGGAAAAAGGAAGGAAAAAGAGGAGACGCATGCAAGAAAAATGGGAGGAAGGAAGAAAAAAGGGGAAAAGGAAGAATGAGGAAATGGAGGGAAGAAAAGAGAAGAACGACGCAAAAAATAACGAGGAGGTAAAAAAGGAAGAAGAAACGAAAAAATGGAAGAAAGGAGGAAGGAACGAAAGAGGGAAGAACACAGAAGGGAAGAAAAAGGAGGAGGAGATGGAGGGAAAAAGAAGGAAGGAAAAGGGGGAGAAAGAGGAATAAGAAGACGAGAGGAAGAAGAAAGGAAGAATAAAGGGAAGAAGAAAGGAAAATGGGAAGGGAAGAGGAAAGAAGAAATAAGAAAAGGAGGAGAGGGAGAAAAGAAGGAAGGAGAGGGGAGAGGAAGGAGGAGAGGGAGGAAAGAAGGAAAGAAGAATGGAAGAAGGAAGAAAGAAGAAAAAACTAGAAGGAAGGAAGAGGAAAGGATAGGAAAAAGCATAGAAAAACGAAAGAAGGAAGAGGAGAGGGTTGATGGGAGGAAGAGGAAAGAGGATGAAGGAGGAGGAGAGAGGAGGAAGAAGGAAGGAAAAAATGGGATAAGGAATGAACAAGGACAGGGGAAGAAGAGGGAAGGAAGGAACAAGAGGAGGAGAGGAGAGGAAATAGGAAGGAAGGAAGAGGAGAGGGAGGAAGGAAAGAAGGAAAAAAGAGGACAAGGAAGGAACAAGGGGAGAGGAAGGAAGAGGAGAAGAAGAAAGAAGGAAGGAAAAGGGGAGGAGAAAGAAGGAAACAAGAGGAGAAAGAGAAAGAAGGAAAAGGGGAGAGGAAAGAAGACGAGAAGAAAGAAGGAAGGAAAAGAAGGAGAAGGAAGGAAGAAGAGAAGAAGAAAGAGGGAAGGAAAAGGGAAGAAGGAAGGAAGAAAAAGAAAGAAGGAAGAAATAGGAGAAGAAGAAAGAGAGAAGGAAGGAAGAGGAGAAGAAGAAAGAAAGAAGGAAGGAAGATGAGAAGAAGAAAGAAAGAAGGAAGAGAAGAAGAAAGAAGAAAGGAAAAGAAAGAAAGAAGGAAGGAAGATGAGAAGAAGAAAGAAAGATGGAAGGAAGAGGAGAAGAAGAAAGAAAGAAAGAAGAAAGGAATAGGAGAAGAAGAAAGAAGGAAGGAAAAGGAAGAAAAAAAGGGAGAGAAGAAAGAAGAAAGGAAAAGGGGGAAGGAAGGAAGAGAAGAAAAAGAAAGAAGGAAGGGAGAGGAGAAGAGAGAAGGA
>NC_091585.1:14483360-14489059 GCF_042767895.1 Penaeus vannamei
TTATTATCATTATTATTACTATTATTATCATTATCATTATCATTATTATTAGTAGTATCATTATCATTATTATTATCACCAATGCCACCATCATGATGAAAATGAACAAGAGGAAGAAGATGATCATAACAAGACGAAGAAGACTATTGGAAATCCTGCAATCGACCTTGAACAGTAACGGGACCTTGCTCGACCTTCAGTTGCAAATTGCAATTAGCCCGGGTTTGCAACGAGGAAAGAGATGAATGAGGGGAAAGGAGAAAGGGGAAAGGCAGGCAAGAATGAGTGTGAGAGAAGGAAGGAATGGAAGGAGACGAGATATTAAAGAAAGGGGGGAGAGGAAGGAAGGAAGGAAGGAAGGAAGGAAACGAGAAATAACCAATGGATGTAAGGAAGGGGGCGTGAAGATAAAGAAGGAGGAAAGGATTAAAGGAAGCGAGAAATACGAACAAAGGAATTAAGGAAGGGAGCGTGAATGCAAAGGAGGAATGAAAAAGGAAGAGAGCGTATAATTGAAAGAATTGAAAGAAGGAAGCCAAAAATGTAAACAAAAGAATTAAGGAAGGGAACGTGAAGTTAAAGAAGGAAGGGAGCTTGAAGAAAAAAAGGATAAGAGCGTGAAATTAAAGGAGGGAAGAAAGGAAGTGAGAAAAAATCATTCAAGGAAAGGAACATGAAGTTAAAGAAGGAAAGCAGCGAGAAATATAAAGAAAATATTTACGGAAGGGTGCGTGAAGTTAAAGAAGGAAAGAATAAAAAAAATATAAACAAAAGAATTAAGGAAGGGAGCGTGAATTCAAAGGAGGAAGGGAGCTTGAAGATAAAAAGGATAAAAGAGTGAAATTAAAGGAGGAAAGAAAGGAAGTGAGAAAAAAAATGATTCAAGGAAAAGAGCATGAAGTTAAAGAAGGAAAGCAGCGAGAAATATAAACAAAATGATTAAGGAAGGGAGCGTGAAGTTAAAGAAGGAAAGACACAAGAAATATAAACAAAATGATTAAGGAAGGGAGCGTGAAGTTAAAGAAGGAAAGCAGCGAGAAATATAAACAAAATGATTAAGGAAGGGAGCGTGAAGTTAAAGAAGGAAAGACACAAGAAATATAAACAAAATGATTAAGGAAGGGAGCGTGAAGTTAAAGAAGGAAAGCAGCGAGAAATATAAACAAAATGATTAAGGAAGGGAGCGTGAAGTTAAAGAAGGAAAGACACAAGAAATATAAACAAAATGATTAAGGAAGGGAGCGTGAAGTTAAAGAAGGAAAGCAGCGAGAAATATAAACAAAATGATTAAGGAAGGGAGCGTGAAGTTAAAGAAGGAAAGACGCAAGAAATATAAACAAAATGATTAAGGAAGGGAGCGTGAAGTTAAAGAAGGAAAGAAGTGAGAAATATAAACAAAATGATTAAGGAAGGGAGCGTGAAGTTAAAGAAAGAAAGCAGCGAAAAATATAAACAAAATAATTAGGGAAAGGAGCACGAATCTAAAGGAGGGAAAAATGAAAGAAATCAAAGAATTAAGGAAAAGGAAAAAGGAATCAAGACAAAACGGGAAAGAGAAAAAGGAATCAAGACAAAGCGGGAAAGAGAAAAATAACCAAGATATGGAAAGAAAAAAGGAAGAAGAGAGAGACTGAGCGTGGAAATATCAAGGAATAATAAAAATAAGCGATAGAATAATGAAGAAAAAGTGAAGGGTGAGCGTACAAAGGATAATAAACGATTAGAAAATGGAAAATCGTAGCTAAAAAAATTATGATTATGATAATGATAACAACAACAATAGTGACATTTATAACAATGATAATGATACTATCAACAATGATAAGAATAATGATAATGGTGATAATAATAATAATAATGATAATAATGATAATGGTAATAATAATAATAATAATAATAATAATAATGATAATAATAATATAAAAAATTATAATAATGATGATGATAACAATAACGATGATGGTATTAATGATAATGATAACATAGAGGATTCTAACAATAACATTAATAATAGTAGTAGCAGTAATGATAATAATAATAACAACAACAATAATAATAATAATAATGATAATAATAATAATGATAATAATAATCATAAGATAATAATGATAGCAATTCAGTTAACACTAATGATAACAAAATGATAACAAAATGATTATAATAACAATAATGATAACCATAACAAGAGCAATTATAATAATAATGATAACTAGAAGCACTGAGAGAGGCAAGAGCGACATGAATTACTAGAAATACCTAAAGCAATAATAACTAAAATGATAATTATAGGATCATAATGATGATAATGATGAAAATAGTAGTAGCAATAATGGTATTATGGTATAACTACAATGGCAATAATAATGATAGTAAAAAAAATAAACCCAAATTAAATAAACAACAACAAATTAATGAACAAAGCATGAAATAACAACATTTCCTCCGGTCATTCAGCCCTTAAAAAGAAGACATTTTTTTTTCTTCAACGGCGAATGTATGTGGCCGTGAATTCTCCCTCAGACGGCTGCTCGACGAGGCCAGATGCGCCCGCAAAACAGATGACGATCGGGTTGCGCGCTCGAGAATTTTTTTCTCTCTTTCTTTCTTTCTTTTTCTTTTTTAAGGAAGGTGGAGGAAGAAGGGATAAATGTTCGTATTTGTGTATGTGTTATTTTGTTGTTGTTGTTGTTTTTTTTGTATGTGTGTGTGATTATGTGTATTATGTATTATTTTTAATGTGATTTTCTTGTGTGTATGTACGTGTGTGTGTGTGTGTGTTTTTTTTCTTTTTTTGAGGATGGTGGAGGAAGGGATAATTTTTCGTATTTGTTTATTGGTTTCTGTGCGCGTGTGTGTGTGCGTGTGTGTGTGTGTGCAATATGTATTGTTTTTCATTGTAATTTCTAATGTGCGTATTTTTGTTTGTTTGTTTTTGGGGGTGGTGGAGGAAGGGATAAATTTTCGTATTTGTTTATTAGGTTCTGTTTGTTTGTTTGTCCTTTGTATGTGCGTGTATTATGTTTTGTTTTTTAATGTAATTTCTTGCGTGTGCGTGTTTTTTTTTTTTTTTTTTTTTTGAGGGTGGTGGAGGATGGGATATTTTTTTCGTACTATATCATTTTCTATTTATTTATTATTTATTATCTTTTATTTATTTTTTGTATGTGTGTGTGATTATGTGTGTGCGTGTTTTTTTTTCGTATTTGTTTATCAGATTCTGTTTTTTTTCTTGTATGTGTATGTGATTATGTGCGTATTATGCATTATCTTTTTACTATAATTTCTTGTGTGTGTGTGTGTGTGTGTGTGTGTGTGTGTGTGTGTGTGTGTGTGTGTGTGTGTGTGTGTGTGTGTTTTGAGGGTGGTGGAGGATGGGATGATTTTCCGTACTAGTTTATTATTTTTTATTTTACTATTATTTTTTTGCTTTATTTTTTTGTATGTGTGTGTGATTATGTGTCTATTATGCATTATTTTTTACTTTAACTTCTTGTGTGTGTGTGTGCTTGCGGTGTCTCTTTGTCCTAACGTTCGATGTTTTTCATTTTATCATAATCCACTTTTTTCCATTCCCTGTTTTTTTTTTTTATTATTCATATACACGTACGTTTTCCTTATTGCTACATATTCTTGAAATTGTTATATATTCTTGAGAGAGAGAGAGAGAGAGAGAGAGAGAGAGAGAGAGAGAGAGAGAGAGAGAGAGAGAGAGAGAGAGAGAGAGAGAGAGAGAGAGAGAGAGAGAGAGAGATAGAGAGAGAGAGAGAGAGAGAGAGAGAGAGAGAGAGAGAGAGAGAGAGAGAGAGAGAGAGAGAGAGAGAGAGAGAGAGAGAGAGAGAGAGAGAGAGAGAGAGAGAGAGAGAGAGAGAGAGAGAGAGAGAGAGAGAGAGAGAGAGAGAGAGAGAGAGAGTGAGTGAGTGAAAGAGAGAGAGAGACAGACAGACAGACAGACAGAGAAACAGAAAGATATAGAGACAGACAGAGAAACAGAAAGATATAGAGACAGACAGACAGAGAAACAGAAAGATATAGAGACAGACAGACAGAGAAACAGAAATATATAGAGACAGGCAGACAGAAAGATATAGAGACAGACAGACAGAGAAACAGAAAGATATAGAGACAGACAGACAGAAAGACAAACAAACAAACAAACAGACAAACATACACGCTAAATTCCCCTCCATCACACTACACACACTGCGCTTCCCGCCGTTCCTCCGTCCGCATTCACGCAGCCGTTCGTGGAAGCGCTGATGACGTCACGCATAATCCGGGGCTCTGAACGAACGGCTGTAAATGCCTCTTTTTATGGCCAGTTGTACACGTAAGGCTTATAAAGATGTGAATGAATGTGCTGTGTTAAGGTCATTTATGGTGCTTAATGGTGGGGAGATAGAGCGATTAACTCTCGTGTGTGTGTGTTTATGTTTGGGTGTGTGTTTGTTTATGTGTGTGTGGTTTTTGTTTGTGTGTTTGTTAGTTTATGTGTGTGTGTTTATGTTTGAGGGTGTTTGTTTATGTTTGTGGATGTGTTTTTTTAATGTTTGTGTGTTTGTTTATATTTGAGGGTGTTTGTTGATGTTTGTGGATGTGTTTTTTAAAGTTTGTGTGTTTGTTTGTTTATGTGTCTGTTTGTTTATGTTTGAGGATGTTTGTTTATGTTGTGTGTTTGTTTATTGTTGTGGGTGTGATAGTGAACGTTTGTGAGTATATTTGTTTGTGTGGGTGGTGTGTTCATGTGGATGTGTTTAACCGACTGTCTTTGTGTTTGTATGTGTGTGCGTGTGTGTATGTGCGGTCATATTTCGGTATATATGCATCTCCATTTTTACGTACGTGTACACCTTATCTCCCTGCATATCTTCGTTATATATGTATATGTCATGTAATCGTCTGTTTGCGAATCTTTCTGCACAAGCTCTCGATTTTGCAAATGTCATCATATGTTTTTTTTATGAGAGTGTGATTGCGCAATTAAGCTTGTACAGAGGTCATTTGCATCTGTTCTTGCGTTTAAGAGAGAGCAAGCAGAGGAATGTGGAAAATTACATGGTTGGCTCTTTAATCTATATTAGTGTTGTTTTGACTGGAGTCGGAGGGGAGGGGGAGAGGGTGGGGAGGGTGAGGGGAAGGGTGAGAAGGGTAAAGAGAAAGAAAGAGGGAGGAAGGGAGGAAGGGAGGAAGGAAGTAGAGGGAGAGAGAGGGAGAGAGAGGGGATAGGGTGGGAGGGAGGGAGGAAGAGAGGAAGGGAGGGGGAGGGGGGGGAGGGAGAGGGAGAGAGAAGGATGGAGAGGGAGAGAGAGGGAGGGAGGGAGGGGGGGAAGGAGAGGTAGGGAGGTAGGGAGATGGAGAGAGAGAGAGAAAAAAGAGATAGAGAGAGAGAGAGAGAGAAAGAAAGAAAGACAGACAGAGAGACACAGATAGACACAGAAAGGCATACAGACAGAGATAAAACACACACACACACACATACACACAGACAGGCATATAGGCATATAAATACAAACAGACTGACAGAGAAACACGGCCAGGAGTCAGAGTAAATGTACAAGCAATTGAGTATATATGTTACTCTCAAGATCTCGACAGTGTGTGGGCGTAACGATGATTCAGCACTTCTGTCCCGTCACCTACACAGGAATCGGGCAGTTAACACAGCTACAGAGAGAAGAAACAGGACGAATAACACCACAGAA
>NC_091585.1:14489559-14492059 GCF_042767895.1 Penaeus vannamei
ATTGGTGTATCTATAGATATGGATAGATGTATATATAGATGTACGCAGATACAGATATAAACAGATACAGATATAAACACTTACTTTCCATATATACACCGTAGCGCACGAGAGCGTATGCGTGTGTTTGTGCGCATGGAAAAAGTTTTGAAACACACACTGGATTATATAAATTCCAAAAATAAAAAGTCATGAAAGTGAAAAGAAAACGCCATTTTTCCTCAAGTTTGACCTCAGGCCCGGACTCACACGCTCCGCAAGGTCAGTGACAGCGCTCAAGGTCGAGGTCGAAGAAAGCATGAGTCAGCAAGTGGACTTAGGGTTATGAGACGCTCCGGGGGCAGTGGGGGGGTGGGGGTGGGGGGTATGGGCAGGGGGAAGAGGGGTCATTCGTTTTTATGCTTATTTGTTTAAGTTTGTGTTTTTTTTGTGTGTGTTTATGATGTTGTGGTTGTTTTTTTGTGTGTGTGTTATTGTCACTGTATATATGGTGAATGTGAAAGTATCTCCGTCTGTCTGTCTCTCTCTCTCTCTCTCTTTCTCTCTCTCTCTCTTTCACTTTCTCTCTCTCTCTCTCTCTCTCTCTCTCCCTCTCTCTCTCTCTCTCTCTCTCTCTCTCTCTCTCTCTCTCTCTCTCTCTCTCTCTCTCTCTCCTCTCTCTCTCTCTCTCTCTCCTCTCTCTCTCCCTCTCCCTCTCTCTCTCTCTCCTTCCCCATTTCCCTAATTCTCACCCCTTGGCTCCGGCGCCCCCCCCCCCCCGGGGACGAACGAGGCTGGCTGGTTGAGTCTTTCGAGAACGTTTTTAACATTAACGTATGCAAATCTATAAAAAAAAATTATGTGTGCATTGCCTTTTCGGTTTCCCGTGAGAACCAACATTCATTTGCGGATAAAAAATGAAATGAAAAAAATTGAATAAAAGAGCTAAAATTATGTTTTTTAGTGTGTTCATAATCGTAATTGTGTTTGTAGAGGAATAAAACTAATAATCATTATGTACTTCTGTTTGTGAAAATTTGCGTGATGTCAGGTTGGTGCATAAGGGCGGGTTTCCTCTGGCGAACTTTGGCGAATTCGACGACAAAAATGCAAACAAAATTCTGCGTCGCTGCCCCGGGGACTCTTGCGTGGCTCTTGCGCTGTCTCGGGGTCTTCTCCTTGGAAGAATACGCGCACGCACAAACGGATGATCGGATGCATATACGCACACACGCACAAACGGATGATCGGATGCATATACGCACACACGCACAAACGGATGATCGGATGCATATACGCACAAACGGATGATCGGATGCATATACGCACACACGCACAAACGGATGATCGGATGCATATACGCACACACGCACAAACGGATGATCGGATGCATATACGCACACACGCACAAACGGATGAACGGACACACGCACGCACAAACGCACGCATACATGAACGAACGAACACATAAGCACGCACGCTTATGGAAAGGGATGTTGGTAGAATGTTGATAGTCTAAAACATGATGATGATAATAATAAAGAGAAAGAGAGAGAGATTATAGAACAAATGAACGAATGTAACTTCATGTATTCATGTGTTGCAAATACAAGAAATAAAACTTGTATTGCATACATTTAGTCTGATTAGAAATAACAAAAATATGTATTATATGAAAAAAAATATACATACCTCAAAAATAAATTCAGGTTCATAAAGCTAGTATTATCCCTCCTACTTCTTAAAATATGTGTAAGATAAACATAGATTAATCAAAAGGATAATGAAGAATGAATAGTCTTATATAATTTGTATTTTAGAAGAAATACTCAAAAAGATTACCAGTAACAGAAAATAGGCGGAAGAGATGTTCTTAGGAACGAGAACGTGAGTTTACTGTTTAGTTGTCAAGTTACTTTCGTTTTCTTGCTTCTCTCTCTTCCATGATATCCTCGTTTTTCCTCTCGTTGTATCATTCGTTTGGATGATGTTGTTTTTTTATCTTCATTTCTTTTCTTTTTATGCTTGTTTTTTCCTTTCTCTTAGTATACTTGTTCACTTTTTTTACTCTTTATTTCTTCTTCCTTTTCTTATTCTGTTTCTCACCTTCTCTCTGTTTTCAAATAGTCCTACTTTTTCTTCTCTAAATTCCTCTTCATTTTCTTCTCCCTTGCATATGTGTTCGTGGATTCACTAGCATTCAGTTCGCGGATTCACTCGGATTCAGTTCGTGGATTCACTCGAATTCAATTCGTGGATTCAATCGAATTCAGTTCGTGGATTCACTCGGATTCAGTTCGTGGATTCACTCGGATTCAGTTCTTGGATTCACTCGGATTCAGTTCGCGGATTCACTTGGATTCACTTGGATTCACAGATGTACGTTCGGCAGTTCCCACGGCCTAGAGAAGGGGTCGGCAACCTTAAGCACAAGAGGAAGGAACTGGCACGATTAAATCTGGAAACTGCCAAACGAAATGGTAAGTAAAAAATGAATGACAATGTGAAAGAGCGGTAGGGA
>NC_091585.1:14499559-14502059 GCF_042767895.1 Penaeus vannamei
AAGAAAATTGGCCGCGGGAGTTGCCGGAGAAAGTGGCGTCCTATCCCAAAAAAAGATAAGGCCCCTCCCCACTGCGCAGGGGGGAGGGGGGAAGGAGGGGGGAGGAGGGGGAGAGGGGGAAGGTGAGATGAGGGAGGGGGGGCAGGGGGGAAGGAGGGGGGAGGGGGGGCAGGGGGGGAAGAGGGGGGAAGGAGGGGGAGAGGGGGAAGGTGAGATGGGGGAGGGGGGGAAGGAGGGGGAGAGGGGGAGGAGGGGGGAAGGAGGGGGAGAGGGGGAAGGTGAGATGGGGGAGGGGGGGAAGGAGGGGGAGAGGGGGAAGGTGAGATGGGGGAGGGGGGGAAGGTGGGGAGAGGGGAGGGGAAGGAGGGGGAGGGGAGAGGTGAGAGGGAGAGGAGAGGAAGGAGGGGGAGGGGGGGAGGGGAGAGGTGAGATGGGGGGAAAAGGGGGGAAAAGGAGGGGGAGAGGGGGGAAGGAGGGGGGAAAGAGGGGGGGAGCGAGGGGGAAGAGGAGGGGAAGGAGGGGGAGAGGGGGAGAGGGGGGAAGGAGGGGGAGAGGGGGGAGAAGGAAAGGGGGGAGGGGGAGAGGGGGAGGGAGGAGGATAAGGGGGAAGGAGGGGGAGAGGGGGAAGGAGGGGGAGAGGGGGGAAGGAGGGGGAGAGGAGAGGTGAGATGGGGGAGGGGGGGAGAAGTGAGATGGGGGGAGAGGGGGGGAAGGAGGGGCGAGTAGTAGGGATAAGAAGGGAGGAGGAGGGGTAATGGGGGAGGGGGGACTTGGAGAGGCGAAGAGGGGGGTGGGGGAGGGAGCGGTCGACGCGTTCTTTGTCGAGAGGGAAAGTGGAGGGAAAAATGAAGGGGAGGGGGGGGGGGGAGGGGGGGAGGGGGAAGGGCGAAACAATGATAATAAAAAAGAAAGTGTTACGACCCTTTTTTTGGGAAGGGTCTTTAAGGTCAAGTTTAGGTGTCCTTTGACTTTTGCTGCGTTTCTTCATGCATATATACATATATATGTATATATATGTATATATATATATATATATATATATATATATATTATATATATTTATTTATTTATGTATATATATATATATATATATATATATATATATATATATATATATATATATGTATATGCACACACACATACATACATGTATATATATATTCATATATGTGTGTATGTGTGTGTGTGTATATATATATATATATATATATATATATATATATATATATGTATGTATGTATATATATGAATATATATAAATATATATAAATATATATATATATATATGTATATATATACATATATATATATATATCTATATATATGTATGTATGTATATATATATATATATATACATATATATATATATATATATATATGTATATATATATATATATATATATATATATATATATATATATATATATATATATATACATTTCCATATAATCATTATCATCTTCCTCCATCGGTAAAAAACAACCACATTCTCCAACAAACAACAACAACCGCTAAAGATAAGATGGTAAAGGATGACAGCCAAACAGGAGAATAAACAGACAAACAAAGCAACAAGCAGAGAGAAGTGCAAATCATCTTCGGGTAAAGGACCAGGACCCAAAGTGCATCTCAGCCGTTGTTTTCTTGTCTTTGGCCAATTTTCTTAAATTCTTGAGGGAAAATTGTGGTTAGGCCTTAGATTTAAGTTTTTTTTATCTTTATATTTTATTTATTTATTTATCTATTTTATTTTTATCATTATTTTTTTTTTTGGATATTTATGTACTCTTTCATCCTCTAAGTTATTTATCTATCCATTTTTCATTTGCCTGAATAATTTATACCGCCTGAGGATATATAAAAAAAAAACATTTTTCACGCAATTGTAAGTTTCTTAAACACATATATTCTAATAAATGAATAATTAGTTATAGACGAATTACTAAAAAAACACACAAAGAACATAGATCAAGAAACGAATAAAAAGAAAAAAAACATCACGAGGAAAAAAAATTACATCAAAACAGAACACAAATTATTAGATGATAAAAAAAAAGAAAGGAAAAAAGACAGCATAAGAAAAAAAAATCTACATCAGAACAACACACAGATGATAAGATAATAAAGAAGAGAGAGAGAAAAAAAACAGCATGAGAAAGACTACATCAAAATAACACAAGCATAAAACGAGCCCCGCCCACACCCGCAGCTCTGCCTACCTCAGGACGCCCACCCTCCGCCCCCCTCCCCCCTCCCCCCTCCACCCTCTTTCCTCCCTCTCCACCCTCTCCACCCTCCTTCCTCCTCCCTTCCCCCTCCTTCCTTCCTCCCCACCCTCCCTACCCTCTTTCCTCCTCCTTCCTCCCCACCCTCTCCACCCTCCTCCCTCCCCGCCCTCCACCCCCCTCCACCCCTCGAGCTCGCGGGCGGCGCTGAAGTTACTCCGGCGCGACTTCTGGGAAACTACCGCCCCGTGCCTTCGGGCGTGGAGGAACCGGCC
>NC_091585.1:14524559-14532357 GCF_042767895.1 Penaeus vannamei
ACAATAACAAAGAACGTTCCGGAAACCCGATTATACCCCCCTCCCCCCCTCCCCCCCCCCAGATCGACGAAGAGAACCCGACCAACTCGTTCCCGATCTCAGCCAATGACAAGATTCTCCTCTTCGGCACAAAGTACACCATCGACCACCCTGCCGACTCGTACCAGTATTCCCTCGTCGTAAGTACCATTTATCCTTTGTTTTTATTTTTATATTTATTTGTTTTATTTCTTATTATTTTATTTATTTTATTTATTATTATTATTTTTTTTTTTTTTGGGGGGGGATGTTTTTTAAGTACCATTATTTGCTTGCCTGGTCTAAGAACCGTTTTGTTTTCTGGTTGTAAGCAACTGGTTGTAAGTAAGTCTCGTTGTAAATCCCTTTTTTTATACGCTCGTTCAAAGTACTTTTTTTACTCTCGTTCTAAGTACCTTTTAAACTTTTTTTTTGAAGTACTTGATTTTACTTTCCCGGTGTAAGTAAGAACGTTCTTGTTATGAGTGTCATTTTTTAAATACTACATGTAAGTACTTTTTATTACTTTCCTGTTGTAGATGTAACAACGTTTTCACATTCTCTCGTTGTAAGTACTTTTTTAAAACGTTCGCAACTTGATTCCATATCCTCAGTGTTAGTACCTTTCCAATTATCCAGGATGTAAGTACTGTTCATATCCTGTCGTTGGAATTATATTTTTAACCCTTGTTAGACAATTTTTTTTGTAAAGAAAGTGGAAAAGGCAGTATCGCTAAAGAAATTGTTTGATATTATTTCCGCAATGTTGGCTATACTGATGGACAGAAGTTTCTGTGCTGAAGATCATAATGACGGTTGTGAAGACTGGAAAAGATGATGATTTTGATGTTCATGATTACCAAACTCATCGCAAAACCCACATAATCTTTTGACACCTTTCGGCAAACACAACAACAGCTGAAGGAAAACTCGATAACAGCAGAAGTAATAACAGCGATAACATTTAAAAAACAACAACATTAATACCGACATTAATGATTTCACAACCATGGTATGATGAAGCAAAGAGACAGAAAATGGGTGATGAAGCAAAGAGACAGAAGATAGGTGATGAAGTAGAGACAGAAAATGGGTGATGAAGCAAAGAGACAGTATCATTTCCCTCATTCCTGTCCTCACGCTCACAAACATTTCCCTCATTCCTGTCCTCACACGCTCCCTCCCTCATTCACAGATTAAGGAAGTTAGTGAGGAGGACACAGGCAAGTACCGCTGCACCGTGAACTTCGGAGGCGACCAGAAGATCAACGCAGAAGTTCCTGTGCACATCCAAAAGGCTCCTTATTTCACGGACGATTTCACCAAGACGCTCACCGTAAGTTTTTTGTTTTTGTTGTTGTTGTTGCTTTGTATTTCGTCTTTTTTGTTTTGGTTTGTTTGATTGCTTTGTTTTGTTTCGCTTTTTTGTGTGTATCTTTTTTAGTTTTTAGTTTTTTTTTGGTTCTTTGTTTTTTGTTTGTTTTTTTACGATGTGTCAGTGTTTGTTTGTTTTTTCTTTTCGTAATGTCTTTTTTTTAGTCTTCGTTATGTTAAACGTATTGGATTCCTTCATTGTAGGCCTATTCTTTATCAATCATCGTAACATATTTGTTGCAATATTTTTACCAATAATTTCAAGTTAACCCACGAGAGAAAAAACAGCGCCATTTTGTAAATCAACAAATACGCACATACTGAAAGAACTACTTCCAGGTATAATGAACATGATCGTATGAGCAACAAGAAAACATTTTTTCCTCCATGACAGGTGACCGAGGGAGATGCCATCAGCATTGACTGCCAGCCCGGAGGATGGCCCAAGCCCGACGTGTACTGGGAGCGCCTCGGACAGGAACTGCCTTACTATGGCGGGAAATTCTTCAAGTAAGATCTCTTGCCTTGTCTGTTGAGGTGGGGCGTTTATATTTGGCTTAGGTTGTGTTTTTGTTTGTTTGTTTATGTTTGTAGGTTTTTGGGTGTATATATATTTGTTGTTGTTGGTTGGTGTGCATATTATGTTTGTTTTTTTTTGGAATGGGTTCCATCGCCTCATCCTCTCTCTCTCTGTCTCTGTCTCTGTCTCTGTCTCTGTCTCTCTCTCTCTCTCTCTCTCTCTCTCTCTCTCTCTCTCTCTCTCTCTCTCTCTCTCGCTCTCTCTCTCTCTCTCTCTCTCTCTCACACACACACACACACACACACACACACACACACACACACACACACACACACACACACACACACATACACACACACACACACACACACAAAGACAAACCCACCCACACACGTAAATACATTAGCAACGCTCGCTGTCCTCCCGTTTTCTCGAGCTCTCCAGCCTCCGTTTTCTTCCTCAGAGAAAACGACTCCCCCAACCCTTCCGATTTCCGTTCATCCACCTTTCAAGTTCACGGTTATTTGACGGCGAGTTTTAACCATTACTCTTCTTCGGTGCGCCAGCTGTTCCCCCCCCTCCCCTCCCCTCCCCGCCATATGTCGCGATAACCACCTGCCTTATTACTCAACCACCTGGCGTTCATTGGCCTCTGCCTAACCCCCTCTCTCCCTCTTCCCCTCCCCATCAGGTCCAACCAACTGGACATCCCGTTGATCGAGCGAGACCACGAGGGACACTACGTCTGTTATGCGGACAATGACATCGGAGATCCCGCTAATTCGCACATCATTCTGGAGGTCCAATTCGCACCTGAGGTCGTCGTCGAGGAGAAGCAGGTCTGTTGTTTTCTTTTTCTTTATTTTTTTCGATTTTGTTTGTTTTTCTTTTTATTGTTTTTATTTTCGTTTTTTTCGTTGTGTATTGGTTTGGATTTACTAAGGCAGTAACAATTATTATTGCTATTTTATCATTTACTATTACGAAAACCATAACATGACTCTGACCAATATTTAGAGGATTCCCATTCACACGAATCTCGTTTTAATTTTCTCTTTTCATTGTCGACTGATTTTTAAATATGATTCGGCAGCAACAATCACAATTACCATTTTATGTTCATCCCTTACAAAAACGACGAACTCTGACCGAACGAGACACGAGTCGAACCACTTTCCGAACCACTTTTATTCCTCCCGCAGGTGTTCGCCGCCCCAAGCGACCCCGTCAAGATGGCCTGCACCGTGTTCGCCAAGCCCTCCGCCGACGTCGCCTGGTACAAGGACGACCAGGCTATCCTCGGTGGAGCCAATATGAAGTTAGTTGCTTAAATTGCTTCGATATATATATATATATATATATATATATATATATATATATATATATTTTTTTTTTTTTTTTTTTTTTTTTTTTTTTTTTTTTTTGACAAGGCTGTTTTTGTTCATATTAGATTTTGGTGTGACTTATCTTTTTAGGTAAATATTGTGGATATTCATGTTAGAACTGTATATTTCTTTTCACGGAGAATACACTTTGTGAACTATAAAGAAAAAAAAATAGATTATAGGGAGTATCATTATCATTACTCCCTTCATCAACATCATTAGTATAACTTGCTTAATAAACAACGCACAATCAACATTATTACAACTTGCTTAATAAACATCCCACAATCCCAAGTCCTCCAACCGAACAAATCTAACCAACCGACTCCTTTTTCCCCCAGAATTAGCAAGGTGGAGCTGGAGGAAGGCAAAGGCTTCACCACCACCCTCTCCATCGGCGAAGCTTCGGCAGAAAACTTCGGAAGCTACTCCTGCAGAGCCGTCAACGCCATCGGCAAGACGGAGCAGACCATCGAAGTCAGGAGTAGGTGTCTTGGGGTCTTCAGCTGGGGCGTGGCCTCGTGGGCGGTTTTTTTTTTTTTTTTTTTTTTTTTGGGGGGGGGGTTGGTTTCTGGGGAGGTAGGGGGTGGGGTTGTTGTCTTTGGTGTGTGGTTTATGTTGTGGTTTATTTATTCGTGTGATTATTATTTTGAGTGTTAGTTAGATTGTTAGTGCATTCAGAATTAGAGGAATTATGTTCATGAATCGTACGTTGCTTAATCATTGAAGGGGAGGAGACCTGTCTTTCTTGACTGATTCTCGTCCTGTAAAGGGAGCGATTGGAAGCTCAAATCGCCCCGTCGCCCTGAGGGCCGCCCTGTTCCTTTCTCTCACCGCCCGCTCTCCCCGCAGTGAAGTCCGCCCCCCTGATCGTGAAGCAGTCGCGCTCGGAGGTGCTCTACGACCTGGAGAAGACGAATCTGCGCGACGCCCTCCCGGTGGTGATCGAGTGCGAGGCCGAGGGCCACCCGACGCCCGACTTCCGCTGGACCAAGAACGGGGCGCAGCTGGTGTGGCAGGCCGACCCGCGCTTCTCGCTCGAGGACGGCACCGGCAACCTGCTCATCTCCGACCCGACCATGGACGACAACGGCCTCTACCAGTGCTTCGCCTACAACGAGCTCGGCACCGCCGTCGGCGACCCCGTCTACCTCCTCAACACCACCCGGATCGAGTTCTCCAACAACAAGGACAACACGGACCTGTACCCGGTCGAGGCCGAGCTCGGGCGCCCCTACAAGCTGTCGTGCCCTGAGGCCACCGGGTACCCGAAGCCCAGCCTCAACTGGGTCAAGGCCATCGCCCGCGAGAGTCAGATCGAGCTGGAGTTCGTGAGCGACGAGCGCATCGTGGCCGACCCCGACGGCAACCTGTGGTTCACGCACATCACGGAGGACGACGCCACCGCCGACAAGTTCAAGTACATGTGCCTCGGCTCCACGGAGTTCGAGCCCGCCGACTACTCCATCGCCTCCACGATCGAGCTCTCCGTCGTCTCGCCGGCCGACGGGAACGTCAACTCCGAGGAGCACTCCGTCAACGTCGAGACCTTCAGCATGTACACGTCGCCGGAGACCGTCACCTTCCAGGCCGAACAGGAGAACACGCTCTGGTGCATCTACGGCGGCGAGTGAGTGTCTGCGCGCACGCGCACTGCGTCGGACCATTGCTCAATTTCAACCATTTACTTTTGTTACTGATATATACAATAGGGAAAGGATGCATAAGATGCTGAAATATTCATAAAATACGACCAACTAACACAGCTGCCTCTCCCGCCGCCAGGCCCGTCCCCTCCGTGGAGTGGCGCCGCACCGACGGCGAGGAGATGGACAAGGAGCGCTTCGTGACGCGCAACTTCGGCCGCACGCTCGTCGTCAAGGACACCATGGTAGGGCTCGAGCCTTCGCGCCCGCTGGGCCGCTGCTCTGGTGAACGGGGGCGGCTCCGTAGATGGCTCTTGTGTTATTCAAAGATTAGTTGGGTTTGGACCCGAAGATAAGATACAGAGGGAAGCTACTATAGAAAACTGCAAATTATTCCAGCCTCTTAATTCAGTTACTTTGTTCATTCTGATGATGTCACTTGAACTTTGCTTTGACGACCACCTGTTATTTTAAAGATCAATTTCACTTAGAAAGAATATTATACTTTTTTCAACCCTTCCAATGATCCCAACACGACCCTCTCACCGACTTGAACCCGACCCCCTTTCCCCGCGCCCTCTCTCACTCTCGACCTCCTCCTTCAGCTCAGCGACGCCGGCGAGTACGAGTGCAGGTCCAGCAACGGCGTCGGAGCGTCCAAATCGACCAAGATCCAAGTCGAGGTGGAGATGAAGCCCACCTTCAGGAGCGAGTTGGCCTCCCAGACGGTGCGGGAGGGCGCCACCGTCACCTTCACGTGCGACGCCGAGGCCACCGGGGAGGTCGTCTACAACTGGATCTTCAACGGCCGCGTCCTGGACAAGGATGGTGAGGACTGGGCTTCTCTCTTCTCGACCCCCCCCCTCTCTCTCTCTCCTTCTCCCCCTTTTTCTCTCCTTCCCCCCCTCTCTCTCTCCTTCTCCCCCTTTTTCTCTCCCCCCCCCCTCTCTCTCTCTCTCTCTCTCTCTCTCTCTCTCTCTCTCTCTCTCTCTCTCTCTCTCTCTCTCTCTCTCTCTCTCTCTCTCTCTCTCTGTCTGTCTCTCTCTCTCTCTCTCTCTCTCTCCCTCCCTCCCTCCCTCCCTCCCTCCCTCCCTCCCTCCCTCCCTCCCTCCCTCCCTCCCTCCCTCCCTCGCTAGTGAGTGGGAAAACTGGGCTTCAGGTTTACTGACCTGGAGAATATTAGAATGCGATAAAATGCACAGGTGTTTATATCAGCGCTCCCTTCTGTCCCTCAGGTCACCACCGCCGCACGCTCGCCGGGAATAAGCTCACGATCAACGACGTCTCCGTGGTTGACGTTGGCAACTATGCCTGCAACGCCACCAGCAGCGTGGGCTATGCTTACGGCCAGGCTGTCCTCAACGTTATCCGTAAGTGATGCGATTGTTGGTCCCTTTTCGACAAAATGTGAATCTGTGTTGGTTTATTTGTATTCATGAAATTCTGTGTTTGTATTCAGTTTCCCTTCTTGTTAATGTTATTGTATCTTTAACGTAAGGAAGAAAAAAATCCCTAGAACGCCATTTTGAGGTTTCCTTTATCGAGTCCTGAGTTTAGTTCCTTCCTGTACTTTATCTGACGCGCCTTTTACCCCTCAGCCATGGAACGCAGTGCAGGCGGCGTCGGCGGCGGCTCCTGCGGCGGCATCAGCGAACTGAAGAAGGAGATCTCCGCCCTGCGCGAGACTGTGGACACGATGCACAACCTGCTGCAGGAGCACTTCAGCGTCTCGCAGCACAACCACGAGAAGCTCCAGAAGATCGCCGAGAGCATGGGAGTCCCCGAGATGGTCCAGGACGACATGACGCAGGAGGAGGAGATGCCGAAGGTCGAGGCCGTGGAGCAGGCCGAGGAGGAGGTGACGACGGAGGAAACCGCCAGCGCTTGAACGGCCGCGGGAAGTGACGGCCAATTTTGATTTTTTTTTTCTTTTTTTTCCATTTTTATTTGTGTGTATGTGTGCGACACCTGTGAGCAGGTCGGTCATTTTGTCGTTTGTGTGAGCTTTTTTGTGGATTGGCAAACAAGATAACTGTGTTTTTGTTATATATATACGCATATACATTTAGGGAGCACTTTTTTACTATGTCAAATAGATTATTTGATGAATTGTGGTCCGCGAAAATATATATACCGGTGGCCCTCATAAGATTGGCTCTGGCGCTTTGCATGGCCAGAGTACAGTCGCTCAGCCACAGTTAGTAGTTGTAACTTAGGGCATTCTGTGCAATACACCCATTGTCATGTTCCAAATACATTCTAAGAGGTACACATTGTGTTTCACTTTCCCTTTAGAACAGCTGTATGGTAAGATGTTAATCAAACCATTAAACTGTTTTCGAGTTATTTTTTATAGTTATTAGGAAATTAGTTAATACTCAAAGCACATTTTATTACCCTGTACATAAATATTGTCTGTGTCGTCTGCCAAAAAATGAAATGATTATCAGCATTATTTTCGCTTGGGCTCAAATACAGCATACCGTTTAAATAAGCTTTTTGATCCTCGACGCTCCCCACAAGAGGCGTCTGACTAATTTAGAAAGTAATATAAAATGGGTCGGCTCGAACAGGCGTCCCATTTGCTGCTCCAGACATACTCTTTAAAAGCATCGTTTCTAAATACATCAACAAGAAAGTTCAAATAATTTGCTAAAGGAAGAAAAAACTTTGTTTCTTTAAATAAAATAGTATTAAAAATAACAAGAACTCATTAAGTGATCGTTTTATTAAGTCGCGGTCACACTACTCCCTCTACCAGCTGGGTCCTCTGACACACCGCTACCCCGTCCCAAATTCTCGTCCCGTGATACCGAAAGACCGGTCACACTAGCTAGGGAAAGGTCTTCAGTCCC
>NC_091585.1:14562857-14577857 GCF_042767895.1 Penaeus vannamei
TTCCCCCTTTTCCTTCTTCCTTCCCCCTTTTCCTTCTTTCTTCCCCCTTTTCCTTCTTTCTTCCCCCTTTCCCTTCTTTATTCCCCTTTTCCCTTCTTTCTTCCCCCTTTTCCTTCTTTCTTCCCCCTTTTCCTTCTTTCTTCCCCCTTTTCCTTCTTTCTTCCCCCTTTCCCTTCTTTATTCCCCCTTTCCCTTCTTTCTTCCCCCTTTCCCTTCTTTCTTCCCCCTTTTCCTTCTTTTTTCCCCCTATCCCTTTCCTCCCCTTTTTCCTTCTTTCTTCCCCCTTTCCTTCCTTCTTCCCCCTTTCCCTTCTTTCTTCCCCCTCCCCCTTTCCCTTCTTTATTCCCCCTTTCCCTTCTTTCTTCCCCCTTTTCATTCTTTCTTCCCCCCCTCTTCCTTCTTTCATCCAAAGTAGTAAGTTCTATTTTCAGTAGTCTATCTTCGTAGCTCATCGGCCTGTTTGTTAAAATTGTGCAGGCCCGACCTTATTGACATTCATTACACTGTCATGCACATACACAGACATAAATGCATATCTGTCAGTCTAGACATGCATATCTCTTCAATTTTCTACAGACAGAAAAAAATCAATGTATGTTTATTTGATAGATCGATAGATATGCATTTATGTCTGTGTCTATGGATGTCTGTGGGTTACTGGCAAAGACAGAGGGGTGGCAGTGAGAAATAAAGAGACAGAGACAGAGAGACAGGCAGACAGACAGACAGGGAGTCAGAGATAGAAACAGGGACAGAGAGAGAGAGAGAAAGATAGAAGAGGGAAACGAATATTCGTTTGGTCAGGCCTGGAACAGTTTAAACAAACCGGCCGCATATCTCTTAAGAGTTGGGGCCCATCTTGTGGTTGCTCTTTGAACTCTTTCCAGTCTGCCTCTATCATTTTGAAGCGTGGACTCTATAGCAATGCTCCGTAGTCTAGATTAGGCCTTTCGATGGCTCTAATGATCTTCTTTACCATATATCTTCGTTCACATACACGACTGCCCTTTTCCTGTTGGCAATCAGTCCTAGCATTTTATGGACCTTTTCATTTACTTGATTAGTTGGGCTTAGGTTCCTGTTTATGATTAGTTGAAGGTCTTTTTTCCTATCTGTTGTGTTTAATACTGCGTCTCCTTATCTGTACAGGTATAGTGGACGATTTCTACTTTCTCCGAACCTGCTTACATGGTAGTCATTGGTGTTGAATTCCATTTTCCAAGTACAACTCCAAAAGGAATCTCTCGGTCACTTTGGAGGCGTAGGAATGTAACTTCGTCTATCATCCTCTTTTGTATTTTCGTATCGTCTGCAAATTCTTCAGATAACTGAGAAAGAGAAAGAGATAGGATACCTGTAAGGAGTAAAAAAGAAAGAAAGAAAGAAAGGGAGAAAGAGAGAAGGAGAGGTAGCGAGAGAGAGAGAAAGAGAAAGAGAGAGGATACCTGTAAAGAGGAAAAAAGAAAGAAAGTGAGAAAGAAACTACCGGGACTTATATTTAAACATGATCGGCACCAAGACCGATCCTTGGTGCTACTCTGGTTATACTTGTCGCCGTGCAGAGTGCTTCCCTCTAAGTGCGGTGCTCATCTGTCTTTCGTGAAGAAAGTCTTTCGTCCATTCGAGGAGTTTGCCCATCGCTGTCTTTTAATTTCTATAATAGTCTTCTATAAGACACCTTACCAAATGTGTTTTAAAGTACACAAGTCCACCCAGCCGTTTCCTTCTAATATTATTTCAGAAACTGTCAAAAAACAGAGGAGGATCGCTACGCATGACCTTCCTTCCCTAAAACCAAATTGCTGATTTGATATCTTCGTGTTTTTTTTTTCTCAAATATTCCAACCCATTGTTTCGTATTCATCCTTTCTAACTTCTTACATATTACACTGGTTAACGAAATTGGTCTATAATTTAGAAGACTATTTGTCGCCGCTCTTATATAAGGGTATAGTGTAAAAGAGGTTATTAAGGCCAACTCTAGATGCTGTAGCTCAATATCTAGCACTGTTTGAGCAACAAACCTTCACGCTCACCAGGGCAAGTTGAGATCCATCATCAGTAAGGTGAAGTCCTTCACGGTGGAAAATTCAATATGAGTTTTCAGGCTTTTATATATACAGTATATATGAATATGAATATATAAATATATAATATATATATATATATATATATATATATATACATGTATACATACATATATATATATATATATATATATATATATATATATATATATATATAGTTATATAGTTATATACTCACACACGCACACGCGCGCCCGCAATGGCTTTCCAATAGTTTGTTAGTTTTCCTTGTCTTACTGAATTTTGGACGATAAATAATGTGATCACTACTTTTAATCTTACAGCTGAATTTTGAACTACTTGTGTAGTTAAGGAAGAGCGTTGGTTGATTTGTACATTTATCATATCCTTTTTAAAAACTAATTTCTCATCCCACTTGCTTTGCGTATATCAATATCTTCGTATTTTATAGCTTTCATGCACTACCTGTCAGTGTCTTCTGAACCTTTTCCAAAGGAGTTGCTTGTTTTCTATCTTTTTTTTTTTTTTTTTTTTTTTTTTTTGCATTTATCACTTTTGGACACACCCTGCTTCAGTTGTGAATATTAATATACTTTTTTTCTATTCCTTTTTTATTTTGAATATCGTATATCATGGTTCTCAATCGTCCAGGAGGGATTCCCAGTTTGTGCCATCAAAGAAATTTTAAGGCTTCTGTAATCACCTTTGTCACTGTACTTACACTTTCTTTCCTTACTTACGGTGACTTTTTCCTGTATCAGACAGTGATTTGGTATAATCACTACATGAACACATTTTCTTGGAGGAGGACAGCCTTTGAGATCCTTAATATCGTCTTTGAAAGTTAAGTCAAGAATAGACTGTGAATATTAGGTCTAGCATAGACTGTCCATTTATCCCTCTTACCTTGGTGTCACCTGTTGCATTTTGGAAAAGAAAGTACTTATTTATGGCCTAGTAATTCCACGATTCGTTATGAATATATATATATATATATATATATATATATATATATATATATATAGAGAGAGAGAGAGAGAGAGAGAGAGAGAGAGAGAGAGAGAGAGAGAGAGAGAGAGAGAGAGAGAGAGAGAGAGAGAGAGAGAGAGAGAGAGAGAGAGAGAGAGAGAGAGAGAGAGAGAGAGAGAGAGAGAGAGAGAGAGAGAGAGAGAGAGAGAGAGAGAGAGAGAGAGAGAGAGAGAGAGAGAGAGAGAGAGAGAGAGAGAGAGAGAGAGAGAGAGAGAGAGTGAGAGAGAGAGAGAGAGAGAATGAAAGAGAGAGAGAGTGAATGAAAGAGAGAGAGTGAAAGAAAGAGAGAGAGAGAGAGTGAATGAGAGAGAGAGAGAGAGATACATGTGCGCTTATGCATATATATAAGAACTATGTGTGTGTGTATGTGTGTAAGTATATATATATTTATATATATATATATATATATATATATATATATATATATATATATATATATATATATATATATATGTATGTATATGTATATGTATATATAAGTATATATATGTATATATACGTATATAGATATATCATATATACATATACATCATATATATATATGATATATACATACATACATTTATATATATATATATATATATATATATATATATATATATATATAAATATATATATACTTACTTACACACATACACACACATACACATACACATACACATACACACACATACATACATACACACATACATACATACATACATACATACATATATATATATATATATATATATATATATATATATATATATATATATATATATATGTGTGTGTGTGTGTGTGTGTGTGTGTGTGTGTGTGTGTGTGTGTGTGTGTGTGTGTGTGTGTGTGTGTGTGTATGTATGTGTATATATATATATATATATATATATATATATATATATATATATATATATATATATGTATGTATATATATAACAATATATAGTTACACACACCCACACACGAACACAACCACACACCCACACCCACCCACACACACACACACACACAGACACATACACACACACGTATATATTTATATATATATATATATATATATATATATATATATATATATATATATATATATATGTGTGTGTGTGTGTGTGTGTGTGTGTGTGTGTGTGTGTGTGTGTGTGTGTGTGTGTGTGTGTGCATATGTATATATGCATGTGTGCGTGCGCGTGTGTGTGTGTGTGTGTGTGTGTGTGTGTGTGCGTGTATGTGTGCGTGTATGTGTGTGTGTATGCGTGTGTGAGTAAAAGCAGTGAAGGGAAGAGCAGGCGACGCAGGGTCTGCACTCCCAAAGCAACATGGCGGAAAGGCATCCGGCATACCCGTGTGGTTTCTTGTTCGTCGCTGTTTCACCTCCAGCGTGTACGTTTGGAGCTATGTGTGTGCGTATGTGTATGCTCGTGTGCGAAGACATGCATATATCAGAGTTTAAATGTATTCATATCCATGTTGTACCCCATAATGCTGTACGCACTTTGTTCTGATGAAAAGTAAATATGAATTTTCACACTATATTTTCTTTCTCATTTACAGCTCAGGTAATCCGAGTGTGACGTAGGCTAATCCCGCATAAAACTACAGTGCAGCAATATTTTTCCCCTCTTTTAAATCTGAATTACAGAAAATTCTGCAACAATTTTTTTCTAATGTAATCAGGATTTGTTGCACAACGTAATACGCAAATTTAAAATATTTCCGTGATGTGGTATTTATATTTCAGCTTTAAAAGATTTACATCTGTCTGGGCTGTAGATGTATTGCATGGAAATTACGCCTTATTTTCTTTACTCAAAAGAAAATAATAATCACGGTGATTTTTAAGCCTACATTTGCCGTCAGTCAAGAGCGTGCGTGCCAACAAGCGTGTAACAATAAGGAGAATAATAGACATAAGGAGTATAAATGTAAATGTTGTAACACGTGCAGGGAGCATAAATATAAGTAGAATTTTAGGCTTAAAGAGTATGAGTATAAGTGCTATGATATGTATAAGTAGTTTAGAGGCAAGTCATGTAATAAGTATGAGCATGGTAAGTATAGAGCAGTGTTGTCCAAACATTTTGGCCTATTGTACCTTTTATTGCCTTCTTGTATTGTTACGTACCCCCTCCCCCGTCCACCATGGCTAAACAAACTGTCTTTTTTAGGATAATGCAAATAATATACCAATTATGAAAAGACTACATTGCAGGGATGTTGGCCAGTAAATTCGAATTTAATACACGAATAAATAAGATGATTTAATAACGTGATGTTTCTGTTTGTGTGTGTTCCTTGTTTGGTCACGTGCCCTTATGACCTATGTTGTGGACCCCAGGGCTGCGTGGAAGCCCAGTTTGGACAACGCTGGTATAGAGAATACAGATATACATTGTTTAATATAAGTATAGGTTATATAATATATGGACTAAGGGCAAAAAATAAATAAATAGATAGATAAATAAGCATGATAAGGTTTATTCATCTGATGAGTATTCTGCATATTTTCCACAGTCCTTATTTATCAATTCTATCATATTAATTTGTGCTTGTTGATGAATTAAAGAAGAAAAATATGTAATTGATAATTAAGGGGTGTAAATAGGGGAAAGATTAATTCCAAGAAGGAAAAAGGGGGGAAGCCAACGTGATAAATGAGGACAAGGCAAAGTAGAAATAAGAGAGGGAAGGAAGGAGGGAAAGAAGGAAGGAAGGAGAGAGAGAAAGAAGGAAGGAAAAAGGGAAATGAAGGGAGAAGGGAAGGAAGGAAGGAGGGAGACAGGGGGGGGGGGGGTGAGGAAAGAGGGAATGAATGAAGGAAGAAAGAAAGGAAGGAGGGAATTAAAGAAGGAAGGAGGGAGGGGGAGAAAGGAAGAAAGGAAGGAGGGAGGGGAAGAAAGAAAGGAAGAAAGGGAGAAGGGAAGAAAGGAAGGTAGGAGGAAAGGAAGGAAGGAAGGAGGGAGATAGGAAGGGAAGGAAAGGGGAATGAATGAAGAAAGAAAGGAAGGAAGGAGGGAATTAAAGAAGGAAGGAAGGAGGGGAAGAAAGAAGGAAGGAAAGAAGAAGGAAGAGAAGACAGTGAAGGCCACTAAACAAAAAGGAAAAGAGAAGAGGTGCAAGAACTGTGAAGAAGAAGAAGAAAGATGAGAGATATGTTATCGAAAGGGAATAATGGGAGAAAAGATAAAGAATTGATAAGAAAAATACAGATACTCCAAAAAAAGTGAAAATAGATAGATAGTAGAAGAAAGTTTGGTAAAATAATTGAATTAGGTGAATGTGGAAGGTTATGTAAAAAAGAAGTATTATTTAAAAACGGAATAATAAAATGGAAGATATAAAAAGGATAAATATACATATACATAATGATATGTACAATCGAATCACGGAAATGGAATAACAGATAAAAATAAAATCACATAAAGATTTAAAAAGGAGAATAAGAGAAATGTATTTATTTATCAACAGATCAAGTAATAACGGGTAATATTAAGAAATATAATGGGTTGAAAAATACGATAACTTGACTGAGAACAATTTGAAACTAAATATGGTTTCCTGGTATTATAAACTTTGTATTTTTAATTAATTAACTTACCGTCCCTCAATGAAGTAATGGGAGCTATTATTAAAATTCTCAAGTTGAAAAGTCATTAGATTATTTTTTTGTAGTAGATTCTTCCTAAATTTCGTTAGAAGAGTAGTTGTATATGGGTAATATGACATACCCGAGTTGCTAGAAAACATTTCATTAATAAGTAAAGAGCACGGCCGAATTTCGTAGGTAAAGTCATATCATCATTGTAACTATACACGTGATTCTCCCGTTGAGATATATGAAAAATGACACGTAATTACATACTAGCTTGAAAAGGTTGAGGAGCCTCTGTAATTATCGTTATTTCTACGGTTTATCAACTTTTGCCGTTGTAATTCCCGCCAAAACCTAGTCTTGTTCCGTTTTTTTTCTCTTTGGCATAAATAATCTAAACCATTTTCTGTTGTTTTTCAAAATTTTCCCTCGTTTTCTTTTCCTTTTTTGTATTTCATCATTTGCTTCCGTTTTTCTCTTCCATTTTCCTGATTTTCCATCGTTTCCTTTTACATTTTTTTAAATCTTTTTTTTATCTTTTCATCATTTGCTTCCGTTTTTCTCTTCCATTTTCCTGATTTTCCATCGTTTCCTTTTCCATTTTATTCTTTTTCTTTTTTTAACCTTTTCATCATTTACTTCCGTTTTTCTCTTCAATTTTCCTGATTTTCCATCGTTTCCTTTTCCATTTTTTTTTTAATCTTTTCATCATTTACTTCCGTTTTTCTCTTCAATTTTCCTGATTTTCCATCGTTTCCTTTTCCATTTTTTTCTTTTTCTTTTTTTAACCTTTTCATCATTTACTTCCGTTTTTCTCTTCAATTTTCCTGATTTTCCATCGTTTCCTTTTCCTTTTTTTTATCTTTTCATCATTTGCTTCCGTTTTTCTCTTCCATTTTCCTGATTTTCCATCGTTTCCTTTTCCTTTTTTTTTTTTCTTTTTTATCTTTTCATCATTTGCTTCCGTTTTTCTCTTCCATTTTCCTGATTTTCCAGATTCCATAATTTCCAGTGAAGTATATGGTTTCGTTTCCAATGGCTCGCAAGATGAAAATGAAGATTACGATTTTGATAATGAGTGAAAAGTGATTTGCGAATGACTGGAAAGATTATTGTTGTTACTATCATTGTAATTATATCCATGTATCATTCCCATCATCATTATTATCATCAATATCATTGATATTAACATCACTATTTTTATCATCATCATTATTATTATTGATATTAACATCACTCTTTTCATCATTATCATCAATATCATTGTTATCGTTATCATCATTTTTATTATCATTTCATTGTCATTATCACCTCTCTTATCCCTGTTATAGTTATCATCGCTCAGATAATAATAATGTTCTTATCATCCTCAGTTATAATAATAATGTTATCATCGCTCAGTCATAATAATAATGTTCTTATCATCCTCAATTATGAAAATAATGTTCTTATCCTCAATTACTCTCAATCCCCTCAGAACGGCATATGTTGATCCTGTTGCCAAGCCGCCGCCCTCCTCACGTGCTGTAATATATTGCCCACTTATGGCTTAAACTTCACTGTCACTATATAGCTCTGTAACCCTATAAGGCGCGGGTTATCGCCCTTGCGGTTAGACCCATTGGCTAGACCTAGGAGTGCTATCTGGGGTACGAGAGCCAGGCACGTTGCCCCGGGGCTGTACAACCCAGCTGGTCGCTTTTTGTTATTGCAATATACACTGATTAATGACGTCTATTTATTGCCTTCCGCTTTGTTTAGTCTTGTGTTGACGTGCACTGCTGAGGAATCAAGTAATGGATATGTATATTAAGTGTTTTGAGATAAAAGACGTAATGGTATTGACGGGCCGGTATTTTCCTTGCCGGGACGCAAATCCATCCAGTCTTGGTATTAGCTAGAGAAAGGGGTAATTTCTGATAGCCAGTAATGACCATGCTAACCCACTAAAGAGATTGGTCGCTTAGGGCCAGAATAGCTCCATAGCCTTCATGATATGACCGATCTTGATCAGACGCATAAACACAGTCAAGTTTTACAGACAATGCTCTTACACGCTATATCGGTTACTTTCTTAGTTTTTGCTCCTATTCCAGTTACCACTATTATTGTGGTCAAGAGCATAGGAGTGTAATAGCATCACCTATACGGTCGGTCAACCAAACAAAAACATTACACAGCTATGCACACGCGTACTTCACTGGTGGGCAACAACAACAAGAGTCAGCTGTGAGGACAATGGCGGCGTATTATAAATCTCTCGACTCGGCAGCGAAAACCAGATATAACGAAAAGTTCCGGTGTTCCAAGGGTACAAAAAGCTTATCAGATCCATATTCCTTATTGGATGGTTGGTCACACAGCGCCACAGGATGGCCTGATATTTCTTTCGCTAACATTTATCTGTACCTTATTCAAACGCCGGTGTTTACGCACAAGAAGAATTAAAGGCCTATAAATCTCTGGAAGCGTACAAGTTAGTACTCTTTGGCGTTTATAACCCTGGTTCGTAGTTGTATGATTAATTTTTTATCTGAACTAGTGAAATTCATACTTGCTCGCTCTTTGCCTTTTAAGCCTGTTTTTTTTTCTCAAAGCAGAGGTTTTATCCATATTTTTTTCGGACGTTAATGCCAGACTTTCCTAAAAGGTTATATTTACATTCACACGCAATAATCATCGTAAGTCTGGTTTTATTAATTGAATTCCATGAAAAGATTCAAGCAAGTTGTTTAGGTGGAGGAGTAGCAGCCATTAGATTAATCATCTTGTTTATTCCCATTTAATGTTTTTCAACCTTTGTTCAGGAAAAGTAAAAAAAAAAAATTAAACTGAAAAAGAAGGGGGGGGAGAAAGAGATAGATAGATAGATAGATAGATAGAAATAGAGGGATGGAGAGAGAGAGAGAGAGAGAGAGAGAGAGAGAGAGAGAGAGAGAGAGAGAGAGAGAGAGAGAGAGAGAGAGAGAGAGAGAGAGAGAGAGAGAGTGAAAGAAAACACTCCCTAGTAACCATTCAATCACCCACAAAATCTACCATCACCCAAGCCGAGGCCTGATCAAACAACATCCCCAAAGAAGAATTATGACGGTATAACATAACAGTTTAAACAAAATATATCTTTATGGAAAAGCTATTCCACAAACGCTTTCACTCTCAGGCGCAGGATCAAAGTTGTTGCGATTGACAGCCAAGCTTCCTCCTCTCAGGGTCTTTCGGCAGACTTTTAAAACACTCATTGAACTTTTATTGCTGTCTATTTGCACTTGTGATAATAATGCACCTCTTACCGTGTCAAAATTTTGTGAAAACGGATGAAGAAAGGATGCAAATTTCATAGAAATCGAGAAAAAGAGACGATGTGCGCGACAGTACTTAATAACGGGGTTCCCGGGATTTTGTTGTGTTTGCCCACCAGTTTCTCCGACTGATCACGGGACAGCTCGAGTGACGTCACGATGACCGGCTCTATAGTTTACAGAAATTAGATTAAATATGTATATTAGCAGTATGGTATACCTCTCTTCATCCCAGGCTCGCAGGAGTACGGTTTGTAAAGTAACCAAATATCCTTTGTCCATTGCATAAGTAGTGCGTCCCTATAAGTCCTTGGTTACCGCAGTTTATCCGGTGCGATGTAGGGGGATCCCTATAATGTATGAGGAAGGTGTGGCAAACACATACTTATTATACCATTTATCATTTAAATCTACTTACATTATGATAAGTTTAGGATTTGTTCTCGGTCACTGCAAGATCCATTGATCGCAAAGGCTGGCCAAACGCGTAGGACGGCGAGACTGTCAGTATGTACTATAGTACATAAGGACTCTCCTAGGGCGTCCTCGACGCTTCTCGGGCAGCGCCGGTTGGCTGAGGTCAGCAGTTCTGACAACGAACAGCCTAGGGGCTGAAATATAATTCGCACCCTTATGGTCGAGTCACAGTACGCCTATATCGCCCTGCAGGACTCCGACAGGAGCTCTCCTATCGCGTTGTTTTCGCGCTGGTTAGACACATGACACTGCACGTGAGCGACACTGATGTTGGCCCTTGGCAATGCCGTTGAAAACATTGTGGTAAAGAGAAGTTCAGAAATTCATCAGCAAGTGAGCGGCCCTTTTGCAATGAAGCTGGAACGCCGCACACCGCACGCGCGCCGATATGATGAAGGAGCCCGATCTTCGTCAGCGGGCGAGGGCTGAGAGATCGCCTTCCCTCCGAACTGCCGCGGAGGAACACTGAGCGAGCCACGATATATCAGCTGGGTGTTCTTTAACCAGCATATTCGACTTTAACTTGTATGAGGTTCCTTGCACGCCTATGAGATAGGTTCAGCTAAAGATTCTTTTCGCCATTGACATTTCCTCACACATGGGATGCAGTAATGGTATATGTTATTCCAAAATTCCTTTCCAAGACTGATTAGATAAGGAACTTTTAAATCAATCCTTCTGTGTTATTTAAAGCGATCTATATCAGTGATAGCTAAATTGAATATGTATTAAAAGTTAGAAAATGTCTTGGTAAAACGTATTAATGATAATGAATTCAGAATGAAAACTGTAATGGATTCGATTATTTTTTTTTTTTTACATTTCGATACTAAATCTAAATTTTCACCCGGAAAAAAATCACGTCATACTGATGAATACTAATCAAATTTTCAGTAATTGTTATGTACCAAGAATTATTCTAAGAAACGAAAGAGAATCACATTATTACCTTTTCTCTGGGGAGAGGGGGAGGGGGGGGTGTATGAGACACTGATGATACTGAAGTGTCTGTTTACACGGAGAACGACAGAAATACATGAAACCCATTGATGTTAGAGAGAGAGAGAAAGAGAGAGAGAGAGGAGAGAAAGGGTGGAAGAGAGAGAGAGAGAGGGGGGAGAAAGAGAGAGAGAGAGGGGGGAGAAAGAGAGAGAGAGGGGGGGAGAAAGAGAGAGAGGGAGTGGGGGAGAGAAAGAGAGAGAAAGGGAGGGAGAGAAACAGAAAGAGAGAGAGAAAGTGAGAGGGAGGGGAGAAAGAGAGGAAGAGAGAGAGAGAGAGAGAGAGAGGGGGGGGGAAGAGAGAGAGGGAGGAGAAACAGAAAGAGAGAGAGCGAGCGAGAGAGAGAGAGAGAGAAAGGGGGAGGGTGAAGAGAGAGAGAAAAAGTGAGAGAGAGGGGGGAGGAGAGGGAGAGAGAGGGGGTGAGAAAGAGATAGATAGAGAGGGAGAGGGGAGGGGGGGAAAGAGAGGGAGAAAGAGAGAGAGAGAGAGTAGATAACTGATGCTGGATACTAAAGCAGATGTTAACGCTCAGGAGAACATAAGGGAGCCGGCAATGTATTTTCAGTGGGATTCCAACGCAATACCAGGGGAGTAATGTTGCTTGTATATTCTCCTAATTAATTTCGTATTAATTGTAATCATCATTTGCAAATATTCGCACAAAATATTTTGAACTATCGCTATTGTGACAATATCCACTGTATATGGCATATGGTACTTCAGTCCGTATAGATTTTTTTTTTAATTCTTGTCTAATTTTAAGCCTTGTGTAGAGACCGTATAATTAATACTCCATTCTTAAAAAGTGTAAATCACCGAAAAAATTGTGCTCTCAGTAATTGTACTTTGATAACCGATACTTCATTGCTACCATTAATTCATTTGATGCATTTGTACTGTATTGATATTTACTAATCAACTGCATTCATACAGGTGGCCAAAACAAAAAAAAAATAAGTTTACCATCTAAAATACCCGTTTTCTTTGACAGACGTTCCAGCAACGCCATCTATTGGTTGAGCGAGGTAGTACTCCCCGAGACTCACTGGTTCTGTCAACAAGATTCTTCAGTCAACAAATATGGCGACAAGTGAGTGCGGCTATACATGGAGCTCTCCGTAAATTTTGCTGTAATGTTTAATGATTAGAGTTCATATCATGATGTTTCATATCACATAGGAAATATAAGTATAGTGTGGTGATATATAGTGAGTGAAAGCATAGTTGTGATAGTGTGAGTGGATTTACCGACTGAAAATGCAGTGGTAGAATTACTTGGAAGATTTGCAGACGAGGAGTTAAACGCTCGTTGCTGTAAGTATTTTTGCATTTTATTGTTACATTTAACCTTAAACACGTCGTGATTCATTGAGAACAGATTCAAACCGTAGCGAAACAAATAACGAAAGTTGTACGTGTATATGCGAAGATGACATTAAGGAATAAAGCTGTATGAAGAGCGAAGCGAGAAGAGTGTTGTATAACATCCCTATGGCCCGAGTCACTATAACGGGGTCCCTGGTCCTCACTTGGAGGCCTATCAGGCTACCTGGCCTTTGCCTGTCATTTATAGACTTGCACACGGGCGAAACTAAACCGAGATTGCGTATATAATGCTATGACAGCCTTGATTTTGTGCTCAGTATAGCATCCTTAGGCATTCCTCAATCGTTATCCTTATCGCTCTCCTTTCTCACCGCCACTCCTTTTCTTCAAACTTTCTTTAATCTTCTTGCATCGGATCGAGGGTACGAATATGGTACACTCCCGGGTATGGGCCCAGGGTGTCTGTCGGATATGTATCTCATACGTGCCTGTATTTTTCCTATGTGTTTAGGTGGGTGTTGTACCCCAGGCGCTTGGAGGTGTTGCCCTGTGTCAGGTGTAGATGAATTAGGTGGCAATGTTCAGCCAGGTGCAACTGAGGCTGAGGTGGTCCAGCTGTTTGTGTGCAAGGTGTGCTGCACCCTAGGAGCCCCAGGGTCTGCACCTTTTCTGTCTTAATTGATGATTATCTTTTAAGTTTGCCTTTCGTGGTTATCTGTGTGGGCCTGAGTTATCAGGGTCTCTCATTACTTTTCATTTGATATGTTTAGGTTACGGTTATTTATCCATTATTCATGTCCATGTGTGTGGGTCTTTCTTATCAGAACATGCATTTTCCTTTTTTTATTTGCTATTATATTTATTTATTTCTTGTTATGGTATTGAATACGGTTCTGTTTTTTTTCTAAATATCATTATTATTATTGTTGTTATTATTAATACTCTAGTTATTATTACTATCATTATTATTGTTTTTGCTGTTTTATCATTATTGTTATTATCATTATTATGATTATTATCATTATTATGATTATTATTGTTATTATCATTATTATGATTATCATTGTTATTAACATTATTGTTGTTATTATTATTACTTTTACTATTACTATAGCTAATAATATATATTATTGTTATTATTATTTACTATCACTCACTTTTATCATTATTACCATTACAATCATCATATTCATCATCTTCAACCATCTTATGATATTGTTATTGATATTGATTTAGATTATTATTGTTGTTATTATTTTTTTAGATATTTATTATTATTGTTATTATTATTATTATTGTTATTATTATTATTATTATTATTATTATTATTATTATTATTATTATTATTATTAACATTATTATTAACATTGTTATTATCATGATTGTTATTATATTATTATTATTATTATTATTATATTATTTTTATTATATTATTATTTTTATTATTATTATTATTTTATTATTATTATAATAAGAATGATTATCTTTCTCATTATTGTTATTATTATTATTATCATTTTCATTATCATTATCATTATTATCATTATTCATTATCATTGTTATCTTTATCATTATTTTTTTTTTATTATTGTTATTGTTGTTATTAATAGTAGTAGTTGTTGTAGTAGTAGTACTGTTACTTCTACTTCTATTACTACTATTAGTATTAGTATTAAAGTTATTTAAAAAATTGTAATGTAATATTATTATCATAATGATCATCATTATTATTTTTTTGTTGTTGTTTATTATATTATTATTATTGTTGTTGTTATTTGTTATCATCATACCCATCATTATTATTATCATTATTGTTATTATTATAATTGTTATTATTATTAATGTTATTATTATTATTATTATTATGATGATGATGATAATAATGATAATAATTTATTATTATGGTGATGATTATGAATATGATGATGATAATTTTTATCATCATTATTATTATTGTCATTATTATTATTATTGTTAATATTATTATTATTATTATTGTTATCATTATTATTATTATTATTATTATTATTATTATTATTATTATTATTATTATTATTACTAGTAGTAGTAGTAGTAGTAGTAGTAGTAGTAGTAGTAGTAGTTATTGTTATGATGGCAGTGGTAAAGATATTTGATTTTTTTTTTTTATACTTTTATTATTGTTGTTATTTTTATTGCTGTTTTCATTGTTGTTATTGTTTTCTTTTTTTTCTCTCTTTTCTTTTATATTATTGCTATTGCTAGTGTCATTATT
>NC_091585.1:14590357-14600357 GCF_042767895.1 Penaeus vannamei
CCCCTTCCTCCCTCCCTCCCTCCCTCCCTTCCTCCCTCCCTTCCTCCCTCCCTTCCTCCCTTCCTCCCTTCCTCCCCCACCTGGATTCCCCTGCGCGGCGTGATTCAACTGCCGAGTGGAATCGGGTTGCGTAAGAGGGAGGGAGGGAGGGGGGAGGGGAGGGAAAAAGGGGGAGGGAAGGAAAGGGGGGGAGGTAGAGAATGAAGAGGTGAGGAAGGGAGGAAGAGGGGATAGAGGGTGGGGGAGGGGAGAGAGGGAGACAGACAGACAGACAGAGACAGGGAAAGCAAGAGTAAGAAAGAAAGAAATAAACTACCGGTAAAATTCAGCGAAGAAAGGGAAGAACGAACTGCGGCAAGAACCACAACGGAAGTGAAAAGGCGACGCAGAAGAAAGGAAGAAAGAAAGAAAAGAAACAAAAACAGCAACAGCATCAACAAATGCACGGACAGCAGCAGCAGCAGCCCCCGGGCCCTCCGCCCATGCACTGCGGCAGAGCACCTGGCCGGGCCGTCGCTGCATGAATCAAACGCGAATTGCCCGAGGTGGCGGTACTTGGCAACGCAGGACCCTGCTTGAGCGATGACCTTGAGTTCGGGTTCGTGAGGGGAGATGAGTCGGGAGGTTTCCTTGGCGCCGCTCGTCGGTTTTAGGGAATTAATTTAGGGGGGGGAGGGTGAGGGAGGGGATTTTGGGAGGTTTCCTTGGCGCCGCTCGTCGGTTTTAGGGAATTAATTTGGGGGGGGGAGGGTGAGGGAGGGGATTTTGGGAGGTTTCCTTGGCGCCGCTCGTGGGTTTTAGGGAATTATTTTAGGGGGGGAGAGGGGGAGGGAGGGGATTTTGGGAGGTTTCCTTGGCGCCGCTCGTGGGTTTTAGGGAATTATTTTAGGGGGGGAGGAGGGAGGGGATTTTGGGAGGTTTCCTTGGCGCCGCTCGTCGGTTTTAGGGAATTAATTTAGGGGGGAGGGTGAGGGAGGGGATTTTGGGAGGTTTCCTTGGCGCCGCTCGTGGGTTTTAGGGAATTATTTTAGGGGGGAGAGGGGAGGGAGGGGATTTTGGGAGGTTTCCTTGGCGCCGCTCGTGGGTTTTAGGGAATTATTTTAGGGGGAGGGGGAGGGAGGGGATTTTGGGAGGTTTCCTTGGCGCCGCTCGTTGGGTTTTAGGGAATTAATTTAGGGGGGAGGGGGAGGGAGGGGATTTTGGGAGGTTTTCCTTGGCGCCGCTCGTGGGTTTTAGGGAATTAATTTAGGGGGGGAGGGGGGAGGAGGGGATTTTGGGAGGTTTCCTTGGCGCCGCTCGTCGGTTTTAGGGAATTAATTTAGGGGGGGGAGGGGGAGGGAGGGGATTTTGGGAGGTTTCCTTGGCGCCGCTCGTCGGTTTTAGGGAATTATTTTAGGGGGGGAGAGGGGGAGGGAGAGGATTTTGGGAGGTTTCCTTGGCGCCGCTCGTCGGTTTTAGGGAATTATTTTAGGGGGGGAGGGTGAGGGAGGGGATTTTGGGAGGTTTCCTTGGCGCCGCTCGTCGGTTTTAGGGAATTAATTTAGGGGGGGGAGGGGGAGGGAGGGGATTTTGGGAGGTTTCCTTGGCGCCGCTCGTCGGGTTTAGGGAATTAATTTAGGGGGGGAGGGGGAGGGGAGGGGATTTTGGGAGGTTTCCTTGGCGCCGCTCGTCGGTTTTAGGGAATTAATTTAGGGGGGGGAGGGGGAGGGAGGGGATTTTGGGGAGGTTTCCTTGGCGCGTCGTCGGTTTTAGGGAATTATTTTAGGGGGGAGGGGAGGGAGGGGATTTTGGGAGGTTTCCTTGGCGCCGCTCGTGGGTTTTAGGGAATTATTTTAGGGAGAGGGGGAGGGAGGAGGATTTTGGGAGGTTTCCTTGGCGCCGCTCGTCGGTTTTAGGGAATTATTTTAGGGGGGGAGGGTGAGGGAGGGGATTTTGGGAGGTTTCCTTGGCGCCGCTCGTCGGTTTTAGGGAATTAATTTAGGGGGGGGAGGGGGGAGGGAGGGGATTTGGGGAGGTTTCCTTGGCGCCGCTCGTCGGTTTTTAGGGAATTAATTTAGGGGGGGAGGGGGAGGGAGGGGATTTTGGGAGGTTTCCTTGGCGCCGCTCGTCGGTTTTAGGGAATTAATTTAGGGGGGGAGGGGGAGGGAGGGGATTTTTGGGGAGGTTTCCTTGGCGCCGCTCGTCGGTTTTAGGGAATTAATTTAGGGGGAGGGGGAGGGAGGGGATTTTGGGAGGTTTCCTTGGCGCCGCTCGTGGGTTTTAGGGAATTATTTTAGGGGGGGAGGGGGAGGGAGGGGATTTTGGGAGGTTTCCTTGGCGCCGCTCGTCGGTTTTAGGGAATTAATTTAGGGGGGAGGGGGAGGGAGGGGATTTTGGGAGGTTTCCTTGGCGCCGCTCGTCGGTTTTAGGGAATTAATTTAGGGGGGGAGGGGGAGGGAGGGGATTTTGGGAGGTTTCCTTGGCGCCGCTCGTCGGTTTTAGGGAATTATTTTAGGCTGGGAGGGGGAGGGAGGGGATTTTGGGAGGTTTCCTTGGCGCCGCTCGTCGGTTTTAGGGAATTATTTTAGGGGGGGAGGGGAGAGAGGGGATTTTGGGAGGTTTCCTTGGCGCCGCTCGTCGGTTTTAGGAAATTATTTTAGGGGGGGAGGGGGAGGGAGGGGATTTTGGGAGGTTTCCTTGGCGCCGCTCGTCGGTTTTAGGGAATTAATTTAGGGGGGGAGGGGGAGGGAGGGGATTTTGGGAGGTTTCCTTGGCGCCGCTCGTCGGTTTTAGGGAAATTATTTTTGGGGGGGGAGGGGGAGGGAGGGGATTTTGGGAGGTTTCCTTGGCGCCGCTCGTCGGTTTTAGGGAATTATTTTAGGGGGAGGGGGAGGGAGGGGATTTTGGGAGGTTTCCTTGGCGCCGCTCGTCGGTTTTTAGGGGAATTATTTTTTGGGGGGGGGGAGGGAGGGATTTTTGGGAGGTTTTCCTTGGCGCCGCTCGTCGGTTTTAGGGAATTATTTTAGGGGGGGGGAGGGAGGGGATTTTGGGAGGTTTCCTTGGCGCCGCTCGTCGGTTTTAGGGAATTATTTTAGGGGGAGGGGGGGGGGATTTTGGGAGGTTACTTTGGCGCCGCTCGTCGGTTTTAGGGAATTATTTTAGGGGGGGGAGGGGGAGGGAGGGGATTTTGGGAGGTTTCCTTGGCGCCGCTCGTCGGTTTTAGGGAATTAATTTAGGGGGGAGGGGGAGGGAGGGGATTTTGGGAGGTTTCCTTGGCGCCGCTCGTGGGTTTTAGGGAATTATTTTAGGGGGGGAGGGGGAGGGAGGGGATTTTGGGAGGTTTCCTTGGCGCCGCTCGTCGGTTTTAGGGAATTATTTTTAGGGGGGAGGGGGAGGGAGGGGATTTTGGGAGGTTTCCTTGGCGCCGCTCGTCGGTTTTAGGGAATTATTTTAGGGGGGGGGAGGGGGAGGGAGGGGATTTTGGGAGGTTTCCTTGGCGCCGCTCGTGGGTTTTAGGGAATTAATTTAGGGGGGGGGGGGGAGGGAGGGGATTTTGGGAGGTTTCCTTGGCGCCGCTCGTCGGTTTTAGGGAATTATTTTTTGGGGGAGGGGGAGGGAGGGGATTTTGGGAGGTTTCCTTGGCGCCGCTCGTCGGTTTTAGGGAATTATTTTAGGGGGAGGGGAGGGAGGGGATTTTGGGAGGTTTCCTTAGCGCCGCTCGTCGGTTTTAGGGAATTATTTTAGGGGGGAGGGGGAGGGAGGGGATTTTGGGAGGTTACCTTGGCGCCGCTCGTCGGTTTTAGGGAATTATTTTAGGGGGGAGGGGAGGGAGGGGATTTTGGGAGGTTTCCTTGGCGCCGCTCGTCGGTTTTAGGGAATTAATTTAGGGGGGGGGGAGGGAGGGGATTTTTGGGAGGTTTCCTTGGCGCCGCTCGTCGGTTTTAGGGAATTATTTTAGGGGGAGGAGGGGAGGGAGGGGATTTTGGGAGGTTTCCTTGGCGCCGCTCGTCGGTTTTAGGGAATTAATTTAGGGGGAGGAGGAGGGAGGGGATTTTGGGAGGTTTCCTTGGCGCCGCTCGTCGGTTTTAGGGAATTATTTTAGGGAGGGGGAGGGAGGGGATTTTGGGAGGTTTCCTTGGCGCCGCTCGTCGGTTTTAGGGAATTAATTTAGGGGGGAGGGAGGGAGGGGATTTTGGGAGGTTTCCTTGGCGCCGCTCGTCGGTTTTTAGGGAATTATTTTAGGGGGGAGGGGAGGGAGGGGATTTTGGGAGGTTTCCTTGGCGCCGCTCGTCGGTTTTAGGGAATTATTTTAGGGGGAGGGGAGGGAGGGATTTTGGGAGGTTTCCTTGGCGCCGCTCGTCGGTTTTAGGGAATTATTTTAGGGGGAGGGGAGGGAGGGATTTTGGGAGGTTTCCTTGGCGCCGCTCGTGGGTTTTAGGGAATTAATTTTGGGGGGGGGAGGGGAGGGATTTTGGGAGGTTTCCTTGGCGCCGCTCGTCGGTTTTAGGGAATTATTTTAGGGGGGGAGGGGAGGGAGGGGATTTTGGGGAGGTTTCCTTGGCGCCGCTCGTCGGTTTTAGGGAATTATTTTAGGGGGGGAGGGGGAGGGAGGGGATTTTGGGAGGTTTCCTTGGCGCCGCTCGTGGGTTTTAGGGAATTAATTTAGGGGGGAGGGGGAGGGAGGGGATTTTGGGAGGTTTCCTTGGCGGTGCTTGTCGTTTTAGGGATTTTTTTTAGGGGTAGTGGAGGGGATGAAGGGTTTTTTAGGGAGGGAGGGGAAAGGGGGTGGAATAGGGTGGGAGAATTTTTAGAGGGAAGGAAAGTAGGGAATGCCTTTTTTTAGGGAATAGAAGGCGAGGGGGGGGGGTTACAGCAAGGAGGGGGTGAGGCGGAGGGTTTTAGAGAGGTGGTAGTTGGGGGGGTAGAGGGGATGGGGAAGTTTTTTATGGGGGGTAGAAGATAGGGGGTTGTGGGGTTGATGGGAGTGCTTGATGGGGGGGGGATTGTTGTTGGGGATGGATGAGGGGTTGTGTGCGTGCGTGCGTGCGTGTGTGTGCGTATGCTTGGATATGTATGTGTGTGTGTATATGTGTGGGTGGGTGTATGTTTGTGCGTGTATATGTATGTGGATGTGCGTGTGCGTGCGTGCGTGCGTGCGTATTTATTTATGAGGGGAGATAAATAGTGAGGTTTTCTTGGCGTTGAGTTTGATCTTCACTTGCACATTTAGGGGTGTGGAAGGAGGGGGCAGTGGGGCGGGGAGGGGGGGAGGAGGGAAGTTTGGGAATAGGGGTTGTGAGGAAAGAACGGGTTGGGGGGGGGGAGTGAGTAACTGATAAAAGAGGGTAAGGAGAGGTTGTGTGATGGGGGTGGGGTGGGGGTGGAAGGGTTGTTGTTGTTTGTGTATGTGTGGGGCTCTTCTTCAGAAATCCACGACTGTCCAATATGTGTTTATTTGTTCATTTGTTAATCTGTCTTGTACCCTGGAGCAATGTCACTGCAATTGTCATTTCCATCCACGCCAGCTTCATCATCAATTATTGATGTTGTCCTTGTCATCATTATCATCACTGTCACCACCACCACAACCACCCTAACACTACCTTCACAATTGCCATCACAACCACCACAATCACAATCACCATCACATCCACCACAATCGTCATCAAAACCATCACAACGACCACAATCAAAATCACAAACACAATCGCCATCACAACCGCCACAATCACCTTCACAACCACCAGTCACCATCACAACCACCACAATCACCATAATCGCCATCACAACCACCACAACCGCCACAATCACAATCACCATCACAGCCACCACAATCACCATCAAAACCACCACAGTGACCATCACATCCACCAAAGCCACCACAACCATCACAACCACCATAACCATCACAACCACCACAATCACCACAACCACCACAATCACCATCAACACCACCACAATCACCATCACAACCACCAAAATCACCACAATCACCATCACAACTACCACAATCACCATCACAACCACCACAATCACCATCACAACCACCACAATCGCCATCACAACCATCACAGTCACCATCACAACCACCACAATCGTCATCAAAACCATCACAACCACCACAATCACCACAACCACCACAGCCACCACAAACACCACAATCACCATCACAACCACCGCAATCGCCATCACAACCACCATAATCGCCATCACAACCACCACAATCGCCATCACAACCACCACAATCGCCATCACAACCACCACAATCGCCATTACAACCGCCACAATCACAATCACCATCACAGCCACCACAATCGCCATCACAACCATCACAGTCACCATCACAACCACCACAATCGTCATCAAAAGCACCACAATCACCATCACAACCACAATCACCATCACAACCACAATCGTCATCACAACCACCACAATCGTCATCAAACCATCACAACCACCACAATCACCATCACAACCACAATCGCCATCACAGCCACCACAATCGTCATCAAAACCATCACAACCCTCACAATCACCACAATCGCCATCACAATCACCATCATAACCACCACAATCGCCATCACAACCACCACAATCACCATCACAACCACCGCAATCGCCATCACAACCACCACAATCGCCATCACAACCACCACAATCACCATCACAACCACCGCAATCGCCATCACAACCACCGCAACCACCATCATCTCTACCACTCTGACGTCACCCGGTTCGTCGGGCATTAACTGTCATCACATACCGGTATTGCCTTGTCATTGCATATTATTGCATCGTCTTTCCCTCTCTCATCATTGGGCAATATCCTCCTCCTCCTTCGGGATGTGGCAGTGGCAGCGTGCAACTGTGCAACGGTGCAACAGCGATGCAAAGAGTCCCTGGAAACTCTAACCGGATGTTGTTAGGTTCTCTCTCTCTCTGTCTGTCTGTCTCTTTCTCTTTCGCTCTCTATCTATCTATTTATCTATTTATCTCTCTCTCTCTCTCTCTCTCTCTCTCTCTCTCTCTTTCTCTCTCTCTCTCTCTCTCTCTCTCTCTCTCTCGCTTTCTCTTTCTCTCTCTTTCCCTCTCTCTCTCTCTCTCTCTCTCTCTCTCGCTTTCTCTTTCTCCCTTTCCTTCTTTCTCTTTCTCTTTCTCATCTCCTTCTTCCTCTCCCTCACACTCTCCGTCTGGCCCCTCTTCCCTTCCCTTCCCTTCCCTTCCCTCCCTCCCTCCCTCCCTCCCTCCCTCCCTCCCTCCCTCCCGCACCCCACCCAGCTTCCCTTTGACTGAAGTTGCAAGGGCACAGCACAGTGAGTGTGATGTAATGATGTTTTGTAAGCGCGTGTGATCGCGCGTAATTCTGCAAAGTTTAGTACAGTGACTTGGACTATCACTGGCGAAGTTGTTGGACAGGTTAACGAGCTTCTCCGGGTGGGTTTGGGGGGGTATTTATAGGTTGTTGTTGCTGTTGTTGTTCTTCTTCTTTTTTGGTATCAGGTGTTTGGATACTGGGTGTGAATGTTGGTGTTGTTGGTGTTGTTTTTTGGTATCAGGTGTTTGGGTTATGGGTGTGAGTGTTGTTGTTGTTTTCAGGGTTGTGGGTGTGAATATTGTTGTTGTTGTTGTTGTTTTTGTATCAGGTGTTTGGATTGTGGGTGTGAACGTTGTTGTTTTTGTTTTGATATAAAGTGTTTGGATAGTGGGTGTGAATGTTGTTGTTGTTTTGGCATCAGGTTATAGTTGAAGAATGATGATGGTTTCGGGCTGGTATTGTGGTATTCTTGGGTGTGAGGTTCGTGTTTACACCTGGAATGATTTTAGAGTTGGAATGGCGTTAGAATGACGTTGGAATGGCGTTAGAATGACGTTGGAATGGCGTTAGAATGACGTTGGAATGGCGTTAGAATGACGTTGGAATGGCGTTAGAATGACGTTGGAATGGCGTTGGAATGACGTTGGAATGGCGTTGGAATGACGTTGGAATGGCGTTAGAATGACGTTGGAATGGCGTGAGAATGACGTTGGAATGACGTTGGAATGACGTTGGAATGGCGTTGGAATGACGTTGGAATGGCGTGAGAATGACGTTGGAATGGCGTTGGAATGACGTTGGAATGGCGTTGGAATGACGTTGGAATGGCGTGAGAATGACGTTGGAATGACGTTGGAATGACGTTGGAATGGCGTTGGAATGACGTTGGAATGACGTTGGAATGGCGTTGGAATGACGTTGGAATGACGTTGGAATGGCGTGAGAATGACGTTGGAATGGCGTTGGAATGACGTTGGAATGGCGTTGGAATGACGTTGGAATGGCGTTGGAATGGCTGCGTCTACTCCACTGGCGTGGGAAAGACTTATCACTAAGGATAATATAGTTCCGGTTTGCAGGCGCGATGCTGATTTGGGTCTGTCTGGCTTTCGCTCTTGCGTCTCTTTCTCTATTTGTCTGCCTGACTCTTGTTTCTCTTTCTTTGTTTGTCTGTTTGTCTCTCATCTCTCTCTCTCTCTCTCTCTCTCTCTCTCTCTCTCTCTCTCTCTCTCTCTCTCTCTCTCTCTCTCTCTCTCTCTCTCTCTCTCTCCCTCCCCCCCTCCCTCTTTCTCTCCCTCTTAATCCCATCCTCTTCCTCTCCCTCTATCCTTCTCCCTCTCCCTCTCCCTCTCCCTCTCCCTCCCTCCCTCCCTTCTTCTCCCTCTCCCCTTCTTTGCTCTCTGGGTTTACAGGAAGGGTTTTTCCTGGTTTTAACCCCTTTACTGGATCGGCTCCGGAAGATTATTTTCCGCTTATTTTCTTGATTTGTTTTTTCTTCCCACATTCTCAGCAGAGATTTTTGTTCCCGGGGTTTTCCTGGATTTTCTTGTTGTCTGTTGCGGATGTTGTTGTTTTTGTTGTTTGTTGTCGTTGTTGTTTTTGTTGTCTTTGTAGTTGTTTTTATTGTCGTTGTTGTGTTGTTTCTGTCGTCGTTGTTGTTTTTGTCTTCGTTGTTTTTGTTGTTGTTTTTGTCATTATTTTGTTGTTTTTGTCATTGTGTTGGTGTTTTTGTTTTTGTTATTTTTGTCATTGTGTTGGTGTTTTTGTTTTGTTGTTATTTTTGCCATTGTGTTGGTGTTTTTGTTTTGTTGTTATTTTTGTCGTCGTTGTTTTTGTTGTCTTTGTAGATTTTTTTTTTCGTTATCGTTCGAGCAAGGGCAGGCGACGCGACGATGAAGAGGTTTATGTTTTTTGTTTCTTTCTTTCTTTCCTTTTTTTGTTAGCATGTGGGTTTTGTTACTCTATTGCTCAGAAGGTTTTGTTTTTGCTTCCGTTGTTAGTGTTGTTGTTAGGGAAGATTACCCCGGTGAGGTTATTTATTTTTTGTTAGTGATGGGGACAGAGCTGTGTTGGTTGGTTGTTGTTTTTGTTTTTGTTATGGAGTGGTGTGGATTATTTATGTTTTTTTGTGTTTTTTTTTTGTCAGCGGTGTTTTTGTGGTTTATTTGTTTAGTTTTTATTTTACTTTGTTTTATTTATTTATCTATTTATTTATTTATCTATTTATTTATTTATTAATATTCATTTATTAATATTCATTTATTATTTTTTGTCAGTGGCGGTGTTGTTGTGGATTATTTGTTTGATTATTTTTTTAAAATATTTTATTGAATATATATATATTTTTTTTTTCCGAAGCGGAAGTGAGACCTGCGGGGAGAGAGTGGCCTCGATGCGGGGCGGGGCGGGAGGGAGGGGGGAGGGGGGTCGCCGTTTACTCGTGTTTGATTGTTGGTGGTGTTGAGGGTGATGCTTGTTATTATTATTATTATTATTATTATTATTATTATTATTATTATTATTATTATTATTATTAATTTTTTTTATTTTTTTATTGGCTCTTCTTCATTTAGGGATATTGCTTTTCTTGTTGCCCGGTGGCGATGTTTTATTATTATTATTATTATTATTATTATTATTATTAATATTAATATTATTATTATTATAATTATTTTTGCTGATGTTCTTTCTTGTTGCTTTTGATGT
>NC_091585.1:14610357-14620357 GCF_042767895.1 Penaeus vannamei
GAAAGAGACAGACAGACAGACAGACAGAGGGAGAGGGAGGGAAAGAGGGAAAGAGGGACGGACAGACAGACACACAGAGAAGAGTGGGCAGATACAGAGACGGAGAAAGAGACCGACAGAATCGTAATCATCGGCTGAGAAAGAGTCGCGTGACGTGTCGGGGGAGAAAGAGAGACGGGGAGGTTCACGGTCGGAAGCAGGTCATCGATTACCCGGAAAAGCAATGAGCGCCGGTTGATAATTGCTTTGGAATGGATCTGATTATTGCACTGTTATTAGGGGGGCGGGGATGGGGGGGGGGGAGTAGAGAGGAGAAGAAAAGAACAGAAAAGAGGAGAAGAGGAGAGAAGAGGAGAGTAGTAGGAAAAGGAAGGAGATATGGTTGTTTGGAGCCTAGAGACGAGCAAATATATAGGCAGACAAACAGATCGACAGAGAGAGACAGGCAGACAGATAGATGACAGACAGACAAACAAATAGACAGACAGACAGATAGATAGACAGACAGAAGTTGAGACGTGGAAGTCAGTCAGTCAGAATCTGGGCTAGGGGCAGAGCGGGGGAAAGGGTGGCAGACAGACAGACACACACGCAGACCTTGAGACGCGGCAGCCAGTCTAGGGGCAGAGCGAGCGGGGGAAAGGGTGGCAGACAGACAGACAGACACACAGACAGACCTTGAGACGCGGCAGCCAGTCTAGGGGCAGAGCGAGCGGGGGAAAGGGTGGCAGACAGACAGACAGACACACAGACAGACCTTGAGACGCGGCAGCCAGTCTAGGGGCAGAGCGAGCGGGGGAAAGGGCGGCGCTCGAGAATCATCGAAATGCAGCGCGGGAGCCAAGTTGGAGACGCGACGGGGAAGAATTCGCGCTGTTTGGGGTCCGGGCGAGCGCACTCGGGGACGCGCCGGGAGAGGGGGAGGAGGAGGAGGAGGAGGAGGGAGGAGGAGGAGGAGGAGGAGGAGGAGGAGGAGGAGGAGGAGGAGGAGGAGGAGGAGGAGGAGGAGGAGGGGGAGGGAGAGGGGAGAGGGAGAGGAGGGGGAGGGAGGGAGGGGGGAGGAGGAGGAGGATGAGGATGAGGGGGAGGGGGGAGGAGGAGGAGGAGCAGTAGGAGGAGGAGGAGGGAGGAGGGAGGAGGAGGAGGAGGAGGAGGAGGAGGGGGAGGAGGAGGGAGGAGGAGGGGGAGGAGGAGGAGGAGGAGGAGGAGGAGGAGGAGGAGGAAAGGAGGAGAGGAGAGGAGAGGAGGAGGGTGTGGGGGGTGTGTGTGTGTGTGTGTGTGTGTGTGTGTGTGTGTGTGTGTGTGTGTGTGTGTGTGAGTGTGTGTGTGTTGGGTCTTTGTCGTTCTGTGTCTTCGTTTCTGTTGGCGTTGGCGGGGAGACAGGGGGGGGGGGGGGCAGGTAGGTGTTTGGGAAGATGGGCGAATAGGTAGGCGCCCACTCTGTTTTTGTTTTGCTGTCTGTCTGTTTGTCTTCTCTCTTTCTCGTTCTCTTTCTTTCTCCTTTTTTCTTTCTCTTTCTCTCTCTTTTTTCCTCTCTCTTCCTTTTACTTCACTCCATTCGGATGGAATAGAGTGAATGGGGCAGAATGAAAGAGAGAAAAAGAAAGAAATAAAGAGAGAAAGAAAGAAAAAAAAGGAAGAAAAAGAAAGAGAGAAAGAAAAAAGTAAGAGAGAGAAAGAAAAAAGTAAGAGAGAGAAAGAAAGAAAAAAAGAAAGAAAGAAAAAGAAGAAAACTAAAGAAACGAATCCATGAAGACAGCAAGAGAGCGAAGATCCCCCCCCCCTTTAAACGCAACCTGAAGTGTGTTTATGTGTGTGTTTATTAAATGCCTGACGTATCACACGATCCGCCCTTCCTGCCGCCCTCGCTCTCCGGCTTGGGCTGATTGGCGGCGGCGGGACTGGCTCTGCAAAAACACTTTTTTTTCGCGTTGGGTGAATAGCACTTCGGGATATTGAAGAAGTTTTGGTGGTGTTATTTGTTTGGTTGGTTGTTTATTTTTTTATTTGTTTTATTGTTGTTGTTATTATTTATTTTTTATGTATTATTATTTTTTTTTTACTTTATATTACTTCCCGTGTTTGTTCGCATCTTACCATCCTTGCTTTTCGTCTTTCTTTCTTTTTCTTTTCCTTTCCCTTCCTCTCGTCTCTGTTCCTCCTCCTTCTCCTATTTCTTTACCAGCGCCTCCACTTTCTCCTCCTTTTCCTCCTTTTCCTCGACCTCCTCCTCCATCTTTTCCTCCTGTTCCTCGTCCTCTTCATCCTTTTGCTCCTCCTTCTTTCCTCCTTCTCCTCCTAGTTCTTTACCACCACCACCTCCTCCCTCCAACTCCGTCCCTCCTCCTCCTTCTGTTCCTCTTCATCCTCCTGCTCCTACTTCTTCATCGTCCTCCTACTCCTCCTCCTCCTCCTTTTCTTCCTCTTCCTCTTCCTATTCTTGTTCCTGCTACTTTTTCGCTTTTTCCCATCTGCCTTTTCCCTTTCTCTTTTCCCACCTTTCCCTCCCCTCATTCTCCTTTTCTTCTTCTTCCATCCTCCTCTACACATTCCCTTTCTCTTTCCTCTTCTCTTTCCTTCTCCGTTCCTTCTCCATTTTCTATTCTTCCTTGCTTTCTCTTTCTCTCCCTTTCTCCGCTCTTTCTCCTTCCTCCATTTTCTTCTTTACTGCACCTCCCTTTCCCTTTCCCTCGTCTTTCCCTCTTTCCCCCTCTTCGTCTCCAACCCTCCACCTTCCACCATTTTCTCTCTGTCCCTCCTTTTCTTTTTCCCTTTCCTCATCCTCTTCACCCTCCTTCCCTTCTCCTTGCCATTCCTCCCTTTTCTCTCCCCTCTTTCATCCCCTCTCCTCTTTCTCCTTTCTCCCCTCTTTCATCCCCTCTCATCTTTCTCATTTCTCTCCTCTTTCCCTAATTCTCCGCCCTCCTGTTTTCATCCCCCTCCCTCCCTCCCTTTTCTTTATCCCTTCTCTTCCTCTTTCACTTTCTCTCTCCCTTCCCTCATTTCCCCCTCTACTCCCTGTCTTCTCTGTCCATTCCTTCATTCTCGCCTCCCCCCTCCCCCCATTCGGTCTCTCCCTTCCCCCGTTCTCCCTCTCTTCTCCATCCATTTCGTCATTCTCGTCCCACCCTTCCTCCTTTCCCTCCCTTCCCCCGTTCCCGCCTCCCCCCCCCCCGTTTCTCACGTGAGGTGGCATAATTATCCGTAATCCTTTACTGCTTACACAACACACCGGTCGCGTGGCCACTGAGAGAGATATTAGAACCTTCCTCATTATGAGTGCTTCTTGCTCTGTCACCCCTTTCATGGGATTCTGTTTTCTTTCTTTCTTTCTTTTTTCTTTCTATCTTTCTCTCTCTGTCTCATTCTTTTTTTTTTCTTTCTATCTTTCCCTCTCTCTCTGTCTGGTTGGTTGTCTTTCTCTCTCTCTCCCTCCCTCTCTCTCTCTCTCTCTCTCTCTCTCTCTCTCTCTCTCTCTCTCTCTCTCTCTCTCTCTCTCTCTCTCTCTCTCTCTCTCTCTCTCTCTCCTCCTCTCGTACTCTGTGTCACACACACACACCTTCCCACCCTCCCTCCCTCCTTCCCTCCCACCCTTTCCCTCTCTTTCCCTTTCCCCTTTCCAATCCCTTGCTAGGAGGAAGAGTAGATAGGATTAGGCCTAATAGTAGTTGTAATAATAATGGTACAACTAGATACGACATATACCAGTAATTGAGATTAATAATGATAATGATGAATAAAATGATGGTAAAATAGCAATAGTAAAGATAATGACAGTGCTAGTAAGGATTATGTTAGTGGTGATGGTATTGGTACTGATAACAAAATAGTGATGATGGTAATAACATTACTACTACTATAGCAATAACAACAACAACTTTTACTATTACCGTTATTGGTAATAATAATGAGGTGGAAGATAGTAATGATAATAGCAAGGATAATGATGAAAACAATGATGATGACAGTAAGGATGATGATGATGATAAGAATGGCACCAATAACAACTGCAGCGGTAATAACAAGCCTTGGTAGTGATAACGATGGTAGTGATAACGATAAAACCGACAGAGGATGATAGAGAGAGAGCAATAAAGAGGGTTGAAAGCACAGGCAAGGGGAATAGCACGGGGAGACCTGGATTCTCCTGGGAGCCGCTCCGGCTGGACCTTGTTATGCAATGGTGCACACAAGGAGGCGGGGGGTTGGGGGTTGGGGGTTGGGGGTTAGGGGTTGTTATGCAAGGCAGCGCGAAGGTCAGGAAGGAAGAAAGGGACAATATTGATCGTTTGTTTCCAGTCTCTCTCCCTATGTGTGTGTCCCTCTCTCCCTGTCTCTGTCTCTCTCTCTCCCTGTTTCTGTCTGTCTCTCTCTCCCTGTCTCTCTCTCTCTCTCTCTCACTGTCTTTCTCTCGTTCTCTCTCTCTCTCTCTCTCTCTCTCTCTCTCTCTCTCTCTCTCTCTCTCTCTCTCTCTCTCTCTCTCTCTCTCTCTCTCTCTCCCCATCTCCCTCTCCCTCTCTCTCTCCCTCTCTCTCTCTCTCTCTCTCTCTCTCTCTCTCTCTCTCTCTCTCTCTCTCTCTCTCTCTCTCTCTCTCTCTCTCTCTCTCTCTCTCCCCCTTCCTCTCTCTTGTTCTCCCCTTTCCCTTCTGTCTCTTCTTGTCTTATCTTTCTCTTTCCCGCCCTCCGCTTCTCACCTCTTCTTTCTCCCTTCTTCCTTCCCTTCATTCCTCCCTTTCTTTTCTGCCTCTCTTCCTTCCTTACTTCTCAGCCTACATTTCTCCCCACCTGCTCCTCCCCCTTTCTTCCATTCGTCTCTCCTCTCATTTATCCTGATCTTCTTTCCTCTCTCTCTCTCTCTCTCTCTCTCTCTCTCTCTCTCTCTCTCTCTCTCTCTCTCTCTCTCTCTCTCTCTCTCTCTCTCTCTCTCTCTCTCTCTCTCTCTCTCTCTCTCTCTCTCTCTCTCTATTCTTGTCTCTTTTCACCTCACCCTCTCCTTCGTATCTTCTTTCATTTCCCTTCTTCATTAGTCCTCTCCTTCTCTCTCCCGTCGAGGGAGAGAGAGCAAAGTTATGGCTGAAATTTCTGTTTTTCTTTTTTTCCATTTCTCTTTGTTACGTTCTTGTTTTTTTATTCTCTCTCTATTCATATTTCCTTTTTTCTGCCTCTTTTTTTCTATCACGTCTCTCCTCCTCCTCCCCCCTCCCACCTTTCCTTTTTCGAGCAATGGAATGGAATAAAAAAGCAAAACAAAAGAAGGAGGCCGGTGGTGGTCATTAGCCGACGGGAAAATGCGGCACGTGACGGTCGGTGGTCGGCGCTGGCTTCGAATCCTCCGACAGCCAACCGAGCAGGCCGGTGGAGGGAGTGGAGGGGGGGAGTGGTGGTGGTGGGGGTGGGAAGGAGAGGGAGTGGTGGTGATGGTGGGAGTGGTGCAGGTGGAGATGGTGTGGTGGTGATGGTGGTAGTGGTGGTGGGGGGGGGGAGTGGAGGGAGGTGGAGATGGTGTGGTGGTGATGATATTGGTAGTGATGGTGGTAGTGGTGAAGGCAAAGATGTAGTGGTGTTGGAGGAGGAAGAGGAGGAGTGGTATAGGATGGATAGAGGTTAGAGGGAATAGTGGAGAGATAGTGAGAGTGGTCGTGGTGGTGGAGGGAGGTAGAGGAGAGGGAGAGGGAGAGGGAGAGGGAGAGCAGGAAAGAAAAGTGGAGCGGGGGTGTTAGTGGTGGAAGGGGAGAGGGGGGATAGAGATGGGAGAGAAAAGAGGAGAGGTGGAGGGGAGAAGCTTGTGGTGGAGGTGAAGGAGGAGGAGGGGAAGGGGAGGGAATTGAAGGGGGATAGAAAGGGAAAGGAAGGGCGGATGGGGTGGGGATGAAGTGGAGGAAGGAGAAAGGGGAAATAAAGAACAGGATAAAGAACAAGAAAAGAAGGAGGAGGAGGAGAAAATCCGTCGAGAAACCTTGAGCGCAGAGGCGAGTGGGTTGGGGAGGGGGGAGGGAGGAGGGGGGAGGCTTATCGTTGCTTATAGAGTGGGATTTCAGAGGAATAAGAGAGGGAGAGGAAAGGGGTAGAAGAAGGAGAGAAAAAAGGAAGATAAACAGGGGAAAGGAGGAAAGGCAGAAAGGAATAAGAGAGGGAGAGGAAATGAGAACGAGATAAAAGGAAGATAAACAGGGAAGAGAAGGAAAGGAAAAGAGGAACAAGAGAGGGAGCGGAAATGGGTAGAGGAAGGAGAAAAAAAAGGAGTTAAACAGGGAAAAGGAGGAAAGAAAGAGAGGAATAAGAGAGGGAGAGGGAGTGAAAAGGAGAGTGGGAAGATAAACAGGGAAAAACGAAGAAAGGAAAAGAGGAATAAGAAAGGGATAGAAAAAGGAGAAGAATAGGAAGATAACAGGGAAAGGGGAGGAAAGGAAGAGAAGAATAAGAGGGAGAGGAAAGGGATAGAAGGAGGAGAAGAAGGGAAAGATAAACAGGGAAAAAGGGGAAAAGTAAGAGTGGAATAAGAGAGGGAGAGGGAAGGAATGGAAGGAGAAGAGTTGGAAAATAAACTGGAAAAAGGAGGAAAAGAAGAGAGAAATAAGAGAGGGAGAGGGAAGGGATAGAAGAAGAGTGGGAAGATAAACAGGGAAAAAGGAGGAAAGGGAGAGAGGAATTAGAAAGGGAAGGGATATCAGAAGGAGAAGAAAATGAAGATAAGCAGGGGAAAAATGAGAAAAGGGACAGAAGAATAAGAGGGGAGGAGTAGATGGAAATAACGAGGGCGGTGAGGATAAGAGCCCAAGGGAAGGATCGATAAAGCAGGAAAAATGGACGAAAGAAAGAAAAATAATAGCGACTGAGGTGAAGATCGAGAGGAAAGTAAGAGATGAAAGAGGGAAAAGGAGGGGAAGATAAGAGTTGAAAGAGGGAGAAGGAGAGGAAGATAAGAGATGAAAGAGGGAGAAGGAGAGGGAAATAAGAGATGAAAGAGGGAGAAGGAGAAGAAGATAAGAGATGAAAGAGGGAGAAGGAGAGGGAAATAAGAGATGAAAGAGGGAGAAGGAGAGGGAAATAAGAGATGAAAGAGGGAGAAGGAGAGGAAGATAAAATATGACAGAGGGAGGAATGAGTTCATGAAGAGATAGACTGAATTAAATGGATAGATAGGAAGTTCGATATATATATATATATATATATATATATATATATATATATATATATATATATATATCAATGTGTATATATATATATATATATATATATATATATATATATATATATATATTGATAGATAGATAGATAGATATATAGATGAAGAGGGAAATGGTGAAAGAGTTTAGTTGTAGAGATAAAAGAAAGAAAAAGATAGGTAAATTGGTTGAGATAGATAGAGATAGGTAAATAGGTAGGAGAGAGAGAGAGAGAGAAATAAAAGGAGAAGGAGAAAGAGAGAGAGGGAGAAAGATAGAGAGAGAGAAGAGAGAGAGAGAGAGAGAGAGAGAGAGAGAGAGAGAGAGAGAGAGAGAGAGACAGAGAGAGAGAGAGAGAGAAAGATAGATAGAGAGAGAGAGAGAGAGGGAGAAAGATAGAGAGAGAGAGAGAGAAAGATAGAGAGAGAGAGAGAAAGAGAATATCAAATGACAGTTTCTCCGCAGATCACGGTGTTTTATATCAGGCAAGATCCTCAGTGTCCTATACCGGTGTCGATTTTGCCTGTGGTTCTGTGACATGTGCTTGGAGTTCTGTTTGTTTTACTCTTGTTATCATTGTTATCTTTGTGTTATTACTGTTTGATCTTATAATATTTTGTTAAGGATGATTATGAATACGGTTATTATTATTTTGTTGTTGTTGTTGTCATTTTTTTTATTTTTCATTATTTTTTTATAATCATTATTATTATTGATATTATTTATTATTATTAACATTATTATTTTCATTAATTGTTTCTGTTATTCGTGATTTTGACCTTTTCATTTATATTTTTTCTGGTTTTATGCATTGCACCGAGTTCTAGGTATGTGAAACTCGGGTTGCCGTCCCGTAGACTCATGTATATTCCTATTTTGTCCTACATCTTTACCTCCTCCTCCTCCTCCTCCACCTCCACCTCCACCTCAACCTCCCCCTCCCCCTCCCCACCTCTCCTCTCCTCTTCTTCCTCATCCACCTTTTCCTCTTCCTCCTCCTCCACCTCCCCTCCTCTCATCTTCTTTCTCCTCCACCTTTTTCTCTTCTTCCTTTTCCTCCTTTCCCTCCCCTCCCCTCCTTCTTTTGCTCCTCCTCATTTCCTTGCTCCCTTTCCTCATATACCACCTCATTTACCTCCCTCCTCCTCCTCCTCCTCCTCCTCCTCCTCCTCCTCCCTCCCCTCCTCATTTTCTTGCTCCCTTTCCTCCTTTTCCTCATTTACCTCCTCCTCCTCCTCTTCCTCCTTTTCCTTCAGTATCCTGCATGATGTACGGCGTTCCCTTAGCAACACGGCGAGCTTCGTCTCTCCTTTTCTCCTGCCCTTTCTTTCGTTATCGATTCCCTTGCCTTGCGGACAGGATCTCGTCCTTCAGTTCCTTCGGGGGTGTGGGTGTGCGTGCGTGCGTGCGTGCGTTTGTGTTTGTTGACGGGTGATGAGGTGTGCGTGCGTGCGTTTGTGTTTGTTGACGGGTGATGAGGTGTGCGTGCGTCCGTTTGTGTTTGTTGACGGGTGTTGAGGTGTGCGTGCGTCCGTTTTTGTTTGTTGACGGGTGTTGAGGTGTGGGGGTGGGGGTTTGGGGGGTTGGGGGTTTGGGTGTGGGTGGGTGGGCTTTATGGGTGGGTGGGTGTGTGCGTGTGTGTGTGTGGGGGATTGAGTGTGTGTGTGACCTTTGTTGCTTATATTTATTTGTATAGCTCTCTCTCTCTCTCTCTCTCTCTCTCTCTCTCTCTCTCTCTCTCTCTCTCTCTCTCTCTCTCTCTCTCTCTCTCTCTCTTTGTCTCTCTTTTCCTTCCCACACATTTTCTGTCTTTCGTCCCACATATATCTTATCTCTTTTCCTCTGGCCCTTCTTTTCCATTTTTCTTTTTATCCCTTTTCTTTCCCTCCTTTTCTGCCTCATACCCTCCTATTCCTCCCTCCCTTTCTCTCTCTCTCTCTCTCCCACTCCCCCTTCCTCTCTCTCTCTCTCTCTCCTCCCTCCCTCTCCCACTCCCCCTTCCTCTCTCTCTCTCTCTCCCTCACTCTCTCACACTCTCTCTATCTATCTGTCTATCTATCTCTCTCCCTCTCCCTCTCCCTCTCCCTCTCCCTCTCCCTCTCCCTCCCCACAAGGGAAGAGCGAGCGTGCCGTCTCAGCGGGGCGAGGCGAGTGGGAGAAACAGGTCAACCGTGTTTGTTCTGAGTCGCCCTCTTCGTGTTCCGGTGGACGAGGTTTTGATTTTTTTTTTTTTTTTTTTTTTTTTTTTTTTTTTGAGAGTGGGGAATGGAGGAAGGATGGGGTGGAGGGATGGAGGCGGGGGGAGAGTGAGCAGGGTAAGGTGGAGAGGGGGTGGGGGTAAAGAAGGTGAGGAGAGGGAAAGGATTGGAGGGTGGAAGCGGGACAGGGAGGAGGGGGGAGGAAGATGGGAGGAAGGGTTGGGGAAGAAGAGGAGAAGAAGGAATGGGGGAAGGAGAGAGGGATGGGAGGAAGAAGGAGGGGGAAAAGGGGGAGAGGAAGGAATGGGGGAAGGAGAGAGGGATGGGAGGAAGGAGGAGAGGAAGGAATGGGGGAAGGAGGAGGGGGGAAAAGGAGGAGGGAGGAAGGTGAATGAGTGGAAAGGAGGAGAGAGAGGAAGAAGAAGGGGATTAGGGGGAGGAGAGTGAAGAAGGAGAAGAAGGATAGGAGGAAAGAAGGAGAGCGGAAGGATTGAAGGAAGGAGAGGGGAGGTAAGGAGTGGCAGGGAGAAAGGGTGCGAGGAAGTTGGAAAGTTCGGAGGACGAAGAGAGTGTGGATGGAGAGCGAGGAAGGGAGGGAATGGAGGAGGAAGGATGGATAGGGAGGGACAGAGGAAG
>NC_091585.1:14625357-14632857 GCF_042767895.1 Penaeus vannamei
TGGGACTCTTGATATATGAGCTGTTCTTAAAAGGCATGAGGAGACATGAAGGAAGGAGGAGGAGGAGGAGGAGGAGAAGAAGAAGAAGAAGAAGAAGAAGAAGAAGAAGAAGAAGAAGAAGAAGAAGAAGAAGAAGAAGAAGATTAAAAAAGGAGGAGGAGAGGGGGAGGGAAGGAGGAGGAGAGGAGGAGGAGGGAGGAAGAGGAGAGGAGGAGGAGGAGGAAGGGGAGAGGAGAAGGAGGAGGAAGGGGAGAGGAGTAGGAGAGGGGGAGGAGAGGGGGATGGGAGGAGAGAGTAGGGAGAAGAGAGGAGAGAGGAGAGGAAAACAAGAAGAAGGAGGAGAGAGGAAGGAGGGTGGGGAAGAACATTGGGGAGAGAGATAGAGGAAGAAGAAAGAGTAAAGGGAGGAAGGTTGGAGGTGGAGGAGAAAACGAAAGATAAAAGGACGCAGGGGGGGGGGGGAAGAGAAGAAGGATAATGATAGTAAGGAGGAGGAAATTGGAGCAAGGGAAAATGGCGTGAAGGACGCGTCTTTAGCCTTTCCTTCGGAGAGAGACACACAGAAAGACACACACGCACGCACGCACACAGACACACTCACTCACTCACTCACTCACTCACTCACTCACTCACTCACTCACTGTCACTGTGTGTGTATGTGTGTGTGTGTGTTTGTTTTTACACATTCACTCACTCACTCACTGTCAGTGTGTGTGTGTGTTTTTGTATATGTGTATATGCATGTGTTTGTTTGTTCGTGCGTGTGTGTGTTTGTTTTTACACACACACACTCACTCACTCATTTTCACTGTGTGTGTATATGTGTGTGTGAGTGTGTTTGTTTGTTTGTTCGTGCGTGGGTGTGTTTGCTTTTCTCTGCAATCGTGCCTTACCTTTTTTAGAAGAACCAAACAGCCAAAAAGAACAAAAAACAAAGAACACGGAAGAGGACACACAAACTCGTTCCACAAGGTATACACTCTTCTCGAGATTTTAGAAATTTCATTTATATATGTATTTATTTATATATTTGTTTGTTACATTCATTTATTCATGAATTCAAATATTTGTGCATATCGTATTAGCTTATAGTTCATTATGTTACTGATGTTTATTTATTTATGTTTCTTATTTACTGGAAATATATTAGTAGGCTGTGCATCTATTTTTATTTGTTTATTTATTTATACAGTGAGTTGTGGATTTATTTACACTTTTTTTAAAAAGGTTCTTAATTATATTGTATGCAAGTATGCCAATTAGTATGTGTATACATAACAATGCCAAGAAATCAAAGCAAAGCAAATAACTATATACAGGCTAAATTTAATATATAATATATATATATATATATATATATATATATATGTATATATATATATATATATATGTATATATATATATATATATGTATATATATATATATATATATGTGTGTGTGTGTGTGTGTGTGTGTGTGTGTGTGTGTGTGTGTGTGTGTGTGTGTGTGTGTGTGTGTGTGTGTGTGTGTGTGTGTGTGTATTATACTTAGCCTGTATATAGTAAATTGTTTTTCTTTGATTTCTTGACATTGTTATGTATACACATACTTATTTGCGTATCAGTCAGTTTACGTATCTATTTGTTATACTCCAGCCACATAAGAATGTTTTGAGGTCTGCATATTGCGTGGCGGCACAGCTGATCATACTGAGGGGTGATTTTTATGTTATTTGTGTATTTTTTCGTTGTTTATTTGTGCTGTAGTTGTTTTAAGGTTTTTATGCGTATGTATTTTTTTAAGGTTTAGTTGTGTGTTTGTTTTTTGAATATTGAGGTGTGTGTATTATTATTTTTTTATTGTGTTATTTTTTTTAGGTTCATGTGTACCGGGTGTATAGTATATATTATAATGTTAATGTTTTAAAGTGTATATATATACTTATACAGACACACACACACACACACACACACACACACACACACACACACACACACACACACACACACACACACACACACACACACACACACACACACACACAGGTGTTATATGATACATAACACCTCTGTGTGTGTGCCTTTCTTCTTTTTTTATGGTTGCTTCCACTTCATAATTTTAGAGTTTAACGGAATAGGTAAACGGAAGAGAATGCTTAGGAATCGGGAAGTGGACAGGAACAGATGGATAATATAGGAGAAGTGAGAATCTGGAAACGGATAGGAACACATGAATAGATAGGAAGAGGAAAAAGGGAATGGGATTGTAATGTGCAGACAGGGTAGGATGAGTAGGAATCGGCAAATAAACTGGAACAGAAGAACAATAGGGAAATCGCGTCGGATTGGAACGCATAGATCGGGAATGGTGGGCTGGGAATCGGGAATTGGTCTGGAGAGGAGGAATGGGAATTGAGGGTCGAATGGTAGCAAATAAACAGCGCAGGAAATCTGGAATCGGACTGGAATTAGCAAACAGTGGAGATAAGTGAACATCTGGAATGGCGCTGGAACGGGTCAACTTCGGACACGTAGAAATCTGGAATCGGGCTGGAACGAACGAACAATAGGACAAGTGGAAATTTGGAATCGGGCTGGAACGAACGAACAATAAGACACGTGGAAATCTGGAATCGGGCTGGAACGAACGAACAATAAAACACGTGGAATTCTGGAATCGGGCTGGAACGAACGAACAATAAGACACGTGGAAATCTGGAATCGGGCTGGAACGAACGAACAATAAAACACGTGGAATTCTGGAATCGGGCTGGAACGAACGAACAATAAGACACGTGGAAATCTGGAATCGTACTGGAACGAACGAACTATGTCGAAGGGGGAATCGAGCATCGGACCACAACGAGTAAACACCAGGGAACAAGAGGAAATCTGGAATCTGCAATCAATGAAGAGTACGGTAGTGGGAATCGGGAATCGGAATCGCGCGGGACCCGATGTATAAACAGTACGCTCGGAAGGATCAACAGAAGCCATGTAACAGCGGTTAGGAAACGCGATAAAGACGAGAAAAAATGCAATAATAGTGTATGCTGAGCAATGTGCGTGTGTTTGTTTATGTGTGTGTGCGTTTGTGTTTCTCTGTTGTCTTGCCGCGTTTCGTGTATTGTGTTTGCCTCTCTACTCTCTTCTGTCCGCTCACCCAATTCTCCTTTTCTCTCTCTCTCTCTCTCTCTCTCTCTCTCTCTCTCTCTCTCTCTCTCTCTCTCTCTCTCTCTCTCTCTCTCTCTCTCTCTCTCTCTCTCCCTCTTTTCTTTTTTTTTTCTCCCTTTCTCCACTCTCCTTCCCTTTCATTTAATTTCATTTCGCCGCTTCCCCCGTCTCTCCTCACCTCTCCTTTCTTTTCCATTCTCCTCTCTCTTTCCCTCGCCTCTCCTTTCCTTTCCATTCTCCTCCCTTTTCTCCTCACCTCTCCTCAGCTTGCCATTCTCCTCTCTCTTTTCCTCTTCTCTCCTTTCCTTTTCATTCTCCTCTCTCTTCTCCTGGCCTCTCCTTTCCTTTTTATTCTCCTCTCTCTTCGCCTCACCTCTCCTCTCCTCTTCTCTTTTTCCTCCTCAACTCTCCTCTCCTCTCTTCTTTATCCTCTTCACTTCTATCATCTTCTCTTTTTCCTGCTCACTTCTCCTCTCATCTCCTCTTTTTCCTCCTCACCTCTCCTCTCCTCTTTTTCCTCTTCACTTCTCTCATCTCCTCTTTTTCCTCCTCACCTCTCCTCTCCTCTTTTTCCTCCTCACCTCTCCTCTCCTCTTTTTCCTCCTCCCTCTCTCTCCTCTTTCCTTCACTTCTCTCTCTCCTCTCTTTTCCTCCTCACTTCTCTCTCTCCTCTTCCTTTCTTTTTCCTCTTCCTCTCCTCTCCTCTTTTTCCTCCTCACTCTCCTCTCCTTCCTTTCCTCACTCTCTCCTCTCCTTCTTTTTCCTCACCTCCTCACCTCTCCTCTCATTTCCTCTTTTTCCTCCTCACCTCTCCTCTCCTCTCCTCTTTTTCCTCCTCACCTCTCCTCTCATTTCCTCTTTTTCCTCCTCACCTCTCCTCTCCTCTCCTCTCCTCATCCCCCTTTCATGACGTTGGCGTAGGAGGCAACAGCAAGCCTGTTTTCTGCCCCTTTTGTGCTTTGGCTCTTTCATGTTTCCGTGTTCGTAATTGCAGTTTTGCTTCGTATGGTCATCGTGCGTTGTTTCGGGAGGTTAATGGGGTCTCTTGTTGTGGTTGTGGTTCGTAATGGCGTGTCTTGTTGCGGTGGTTCTTGATGGTGTGTCTTGTTGTGGTTCTTAATTGTGTCTCTTATGGCGGTGGTGGTTCTAAATGGCGTCTCTCTCTTGTTGTTGTGGTATTACTGTTGGTGGCGATGGTGTTGTAGGTGGTTTCAGTGGTGATGGTTGTTGTTGTGGTGGTGGTGATACGTTTGGATGTTTGCATGTGCGTGTGTATGTGTATAGGCCTAGATAGCCTGTGTGTGTATACATGTACCTAGAGGTGTATGTGTGTGTATGTGGAGGGGGGGGAGTTGCACATGCGAGTGTATATATATATGTGTATGTATGTATATATATTTATATATATATATATATATATATATATATATATATATATATATATATATATGTCTGTGTGTGTGTGTGTGTGTGTGTGTGTGTGTGTGTGTGTGTGTGTGTGTGTGTGTATAGATATAGATGTAGACACATACCTTTCCATATACAAGAATATTTTTGATCGTCTAAACAGTTCATTCACTTCGTATCATTTGATTTTGACCCTTGCCGCGCCTGTCATTAGGGGCGGCGTGGGCTTGCGTACAACGCTCCTTTGACACCTTTAGGGATGTCATGCTGGAGATCGTTCTGGCATAAGGTGTTTTCAAGGTATTTTGAAACTGGACGGGAGGCTGTTAGTGAGCGCTCGTCCTCGTTCACGGTCCTCTTCGCGTTTGTTTCGTTCGTGGAGCCAGTGGTGCGGCGTCGGCGAGGGCGTGGGCGTGTGGCGTGGGCGTGCAGGAGTGATTGGTTGGCTGTGCCCGCCGCGGTGGAGGCAGGGAAGCAGTGAAGGTCGGGGGGCAGGGTGAAGGTGCCTCACCTTTGCTCTTCTCTCTCTCTCTCTCTCTCTCTCTCTCTCTCTCTCTCTCTCTCTCTCTCTCTCTCTCTCTCTCTCTCTCTCTCTCTCTCTCTCTCTCTCTCTCTCTCTCCCCTCCCTCCTCTCTTTCTTCCCTTTTGACTCTTGTCATTTTTCACTTCTGATTTCTCTCTTTTCCTTCTCTCTTTTTTATTTCTCTCGCCTCTTTTTACCTTCTCTCTCTCTCTTATTTCTCTCGCCTTTCTTTTCCCTTACCACATTCCGTTTCAACGCTGCTTTCTTCCTTTCCCTTCTCCCTTATTTTTCTCCTCTCACTTCTCCTTTCCTCTCTTCTCTATGTTTTCCTCTTTCTCATCTCTATTTTTTCCGCTTTCCTTCTTCTCTCCTTTTTTTCTTTTGACTTCTTCCCCTTCTTCTCTATTTCTTTTTTATCATTTCACCTTTCCTCTCTTCTCCACTCTTTCCCTTTCCCCTCTTCATTACTCTTTTCCCCTTCCCCCCTCTTCTCTACTCGTTTCCCATTTCCCCTCCTCTCTAATCTTTCCCCCTTTCCCCTCTTCTTTACTCTTTTCCCCTTCCCCCCTCTTCTCTACTCGTTTCCCATTTCCCCTCCTCTCTACTCTTTTCCCCTTTCCCCTCTTCTTTACTCTTTTCCCCTTTCCTTCACCCGCTTTCAGTACACCCCCTGTTTAACTCCCTTTACGTTTGGGTCAAGGTCGTCCTGGCAGAGGAGTATCACGGTGTCATGGTCACGTGACACGCGGCGCAAAGAAAACAAAAAACAAAAAACAGCTGACGTGAGGGAAGGGGAGGAATGAGTGGGGGGTAAGGAGGGATGTGGGGGTAGGAATGAGTAAGGGCTTAGTGGGAGGGGGAAGGGAGGGCAGGGAGGGAGAGGGAAGGGAGGGCAGGGAGGGAGAGGGAAGGGAGGGCAGGGAGGAAGGGAAGGAGGGCAGGGAGGTAGAGGGAAGGGAAGGAGAGGAAGGAGGAGGAGGAGGGAAGGAAGGGAGGAGAGGGAGAGGGAGGGAGGGGAAGGGAAGGAGAGGGAGAGGGAGAGGGGAGGGGAAGGAAGGAAGAGGAAGGGAGGAGGGGAAGAGGAGGAGAGGAAGGAAGAGGGTGAGGGAAAGGGAAAGGGAGGGAGAGTGGGGAGGTGAAGGGAAGGGAGGAGAGGGGGAGGTGAGAAGGGAGAGGGGAGGGAAAGGGAAGGGAGAGAGAGGAAGGGGAGGGAGAGGAAGGGAGGAGAGGGGAGAGGGAGGGAAAAGGGGAAGGGAGGAGAGGGGAGGTGAGAGGGAAAAGGGAGGAGAGGGAGGTGAAGGGAGAGGAGGGAGGAAGGGAAGGAGGAGGGGAAGGAGGAAGGAGGAGTAGGGAAGGGAAAGAAAGGAAGGAGGAGAGGGGAGGTGAAGGGAAGGGAGGAGAGGGGAGGTGAAGGGAGAGGGGAGGGAAAGGGAAGGGAGGAGAGGGGAGGGAACGGGGAAGGGAGGACGACATTTGCCGTACGGACTTGAGGTTCATGTTTGTCACCTTGGGTCGTTGCCAAGTTGCAGATATTTATGCAATGTAGGGAGGCGGCGAATCGGCTTTCGGTTTTATTTTATTTAATTTTCATTTGTTTATTTATCTATTTCTTTATTTTGAATTTTTGGTGCTTATCCGTCTCGGTTCATGGTGACTAATTGAAGGGAAAAAGATGGGAGGTTTTAAGAAAAAAAATTGAGGAAGAGACATGCAGACACTGTTTTCATTTGATTATAATGATAAGTCTTTGATGTATAGTTTATTATATATTATACGTACACATACACAGACAAACACACACACACACACAGTCTCTCTCTATATATCTATCTATCAATCTATCTTTCATTCTCCCCCTCCCTTTCTCCCTCCCTCCCTCCCCCCCTCCCCCCTTCCTCCTACAACACACACACAGTCTCTCTCTATATATCTATCTATCCATCTATCTTTCATTCTCCCCCTCCCTTTCTCCCTCCCTCCCTCCCACCTCGCCCCTCCCTCCGACACACACACACAGTCTCTCTCTCTATCTATCTATTTCATTCTCCCCTCCCTCCCTCCCTTCCTCCCTCCCCTCCCTCCCTCCCTCCCTCCTTCCCTCCCTCCCTCCCTCCCTCCTTCCCTCCCTCCCTCCCACAGGCCACCGCCGCGCCACAAAAACCTAAATAAACTGATTTATTTCTGCCTCCGATAAGCCGGCCAGACTGCACGATAAGGAGAGGCCGAAGGCACATCGCGGGCCGCTGTCTCGTCCTCCCGCGGGCGACGAGGAGGCCGGGCTGATCCCAGGCCCTTTGGGGACCGTAATGAGGGCGGGCGCAAATAGCCGTTAATGGGAGGCTGAACGGCCAGTGATGGTGATGGTGATGATGATGATGATGATGGTGCAACAAGGGCTGGGGGTATAGTGTGCAGAT
>NC_091585.1:14640357-14642857 GCF_042767895.1 Penaeus vannamei
CCTCCCTCCCTCCCTCCATCTCCCTCCCATCCACCCACCCGTCATGTCCCTCCCTCCATCCTTCCCTCCATCGCCCAATCTTTAAAAAAAAAAAGTCCCGAGTACTGGCGGACGGCGCAAGGGCGGGCAGTCCGTGGTGGTGACAGCGCGGCCGCATTGTGTCCTGTGCGCCCGCCCCCCGCCGTGACAGCACAAGGGAGGCTGGGCTTCTGTTTCGAGGGCTCGGGATGGCCAGGGTCAGGGGGGGGGGCGTGTTGTCTTATTCCATATATTATATATATTTATATATATATATATATATATATATATATATATATATATATATATATATATATATATATATGTACACACACACACACGCTCTCTCTCTCTCTCTCTCTCTCTCTCTCTCTCTCTCTCTCTCTCTCTCTCTCTCTCTCACACACACACACACACACACACACACACACACATACACACACACACACACACACACACACACACACACACACACACACACACACACACACACACACACACACACACACGTAGACTTACTTATGCGGAGGGGAGGAAGATGCGAGAAAGTCAGATAGACAAAAAAAGACTGACAGAGGTAAGAGGCACCATTCAAGATCCTCCTCCTCCCCCCCGCCACCGCCTCCCTCCTCCCTCCCCGCCTCCTTCCTCCACCTCCTCCCTCCTCCCTCCCTCCCTCCTCCTCCTCCTCCCCTCCTCCTCCTCCTCCTCCTCCCCTCCTCCTCCTCCCCTACTCCTCCTCCCCTCCTCCCCTCCTCCCCTCCTCCCCTCACCTCCCCTACCTCCTCCTCCCCTCCTCCTCCTCCCCCTCCCCCACCGCCTCCTCCTTCTCCTCCTCCCTCCTCCTCCCCCTCCCTCCTCCCCACCCCCCGCTTCCCTCCCCGCCTCCCTTTCCAAGCCTCCTCAGGCCTCCCCCTCCTCCCCCTCCTCCCCCCGCCTCCCTCACTCCCTCCCCCTCCTAACACACATGCGTGAGCGACGACCCATCGGCGACGACCTTCTGAACAGGACCTTTTGTTTCGCCCCATTCAGAGCCCCGACGCCTAATCCCGGCGGCGTCCTGCTGGGGCGATCCCGGCGGCGGCTGGGGTGTCAGCCGAGGCTGTAGGGAAGGGGAGGTGTGGGGGAGGGGGTGTGGAGATGGGAGGGAAGGGGATAAGGGGGAAGGGGAGGAGGGGAGGGAGGGAGGGGCTGTGTGGGGATGGGGGGAAGGGAGAGGGTGTGGAGATGGGGGTGGAAGGGGAGGTGGTGTGGGGGTGGGGGAAGGTGGGATGGTGAAAGCGAGAAGGGAAAAGGTGTAGATGGAGATGGAGATTGGGATGGGGGAAGGGGGAGGGGGTGGGAAAAGGGGATGGAGGCGGTTCATGAAGGGAAAGGGAGATGGAGAATGAGATTGGGATTGGAGAAGAAGGAGAAGGAGAAGGGGGAGGAAAGAAGCAGAAGTGGAGGAGGAGGAGGGAGGGAGAGGGATGGGATGGAGGGGAGGAGTAAAAAGAGAGTAGAAGGACGTAGAAAAAAGGGGGAGACAAGAGATAGAGGAATGGAAGGGGAGACGAAGGGGGGCATAGAATGAGAGGGAGAGAGAGAGAGAGGAAGGAGGAGGCGAAGGAGGACGTAGAATGAAATAGAGGCAGTAAAGAGAGGAGTGGAAAGGGAGGCGAAGGAGGACACGGAATGAGGAGGAGCGAAGCTGGGAAGAAGGGAGGAGGGAGGGAGGGAGGGGAGGGAGAGAGAAGAAGGGAGGAGGGAGGGAGGGAGGGAGAGAAGTAGGGAGGAGGGAGGGAGGGAGGGAGAGAAGTAGGGAGGAGGGAGAGAGGGAAGGAGGGAGAGAAGTAGCGAGGAGGGAGGGAGGGAGGGAGAGAAGAAAGGAGGAGGGAGGGAGGGAAAAAGTGAGGGAGGGAGGAAGGGAGGGAGGGATCAGGAAGAACGGCACTGGGGCGAGAGTACGTTTCTCGTCCCAATGACTCGGGAAGGACGTCTGGCGGGGCGTCGACAGGAGAGGAGGCGAAGGCGTCTCGGAGTGTAGGAGCTCGCGGACCCGCCATTAGACTACTGGAAAGCAAGGGCTATATATATATTATATAGACCTTGCTGGAAAGTGCAAAGGAGGAGGGAGGGAGGACGCGTGATGAGAGGGGCGGGGAGTTGCGTGGGGCGATGAGAGGGGAGGGAGGGAGGGAGGGAGGGAGGGAGGGAGGGAGGGAGGGAGGGAGAAGGGAGGGAGGGAGGAGGGAGGGAGGGAGGGAGAGGGAGGAGTGGAGGGACAGCGGAGGGCGATGGAACAGAGAGAGGGAGGAAAGAGAAAGGAAGGAGAGAGGGAGGGAGAGAGAGAGGAGGAGGAGAGAGGAGGAGGGAGAGAGAGAGGGAGGGAGAGAGAGAGGAGGGAGAGAGAGGGAGGGAGAGAGAGAGGGAGGGAGAGAGAGAGGGAGGGAGAGAGAGAGGGAGGGAGGGAGAGAGAGGGAGGAGGGAGAGAGAGGAAGGG